>NC_065444.1:165145225-165449756 GCF_917563875.1 Diabrotica virgifera virgifera | reverse complement strand
AGGATCAGGGTACCTCCATGCGCTGAACTTTGACGATCGTACCTAGCAATAGTGGAATATTTTTCTACAAAAAGAGGCTCGTTGACTTCAAGCCAGTGCTCAGTAACCGCAACTATCGGAGGAAACCCTAATTCCTCTAGAAATAGAAATAATTCATCAGTTTTATATCTTATAGAACGAATATTAATCAGAACCATGCTAAAGTTGTTATCACTAAAATAATTTGAGGATTCTAGTCCCTCAGAACACGTCGTGATGTTTAAAAATTTCGTTTAGGAGACACAGCGGAATAGTAATTTTGGTGACATTCCCTTGATTTTTGTAAATGGATAATTCTTTCAGAAGCGAGAAAGGACCTAAAAGCAGCAAGATCAGCTTCCACCTCATCTGGACCAATTCCATAGACTTCGTTAAATTCTAGAAGAATTTTTCGTAGATCTTCCGTGTTGGTAGGAAGCCCTTCGGAAGCCAAAAAGAGTTTAACGCTTGTGTTCGTAAATCCATCGTAAAATACAGAAACAGGTTGGTCGTGTAGATAAGCAAGATGAAGTTTAATGGCTTTTAAGATATCCGGTTCCCTTAATCTGGCTAGAAGATACCGACTATTAGAGTTATTGGTTAATCTAACTCTTGGTGGAGTCAAAGGATCCAGATTTATAGATGGTTCTAAAGTATCTTTCTTAACGAAATTAATTTGCGAATGGAAAGGATTCTTAGATTTACAAATTTCGATGGCCTGCTTGTCTGAACATATATTTGTGTTCTGTACTTCATCTTTGTTGTTGCATAAACTGGTAACTGGATTTTCCGGGATAACAGGGCTTCTGATATTCTTCGGATTCTTATGTGACTCGGATGGTTCGGAATATGAAGATCCAATGGACCATTTAATGATTACACCAGGTGGCCAAATTTTCTTATTAAATAGTTAGTTAATCGATGATCTAGATTTTATGCCTATTTTAAATGAAGAACCAGTTGATGTGTCGGCATCTTTAACGAGGGCGTAACATCTAATATATTCTTTGATACCTAGCTTCTCTTTAATGTAGTGTACCACTTGTATAGGGGTGTATATTGGGGTTAAGTTACTAATAATTACAAACTGACATTTATCTTCTGTGTTTTTTGACTTTTGCTCTGGACTTACTTCGCAACATTGAGGCTCTTCAGTTTGGGTACTTGTGGTGGCATAAAATGTTTTTTTGTTCAATACCTCTTTTTTTGTTGGTAAGGTAGGTAAATTTTTGGAAATATTGCTCATTTGATTTGAGATTTCACTGACATTTGAAGAAAGCCTTTCTAATCCTACCTTAATTTCAGTAGACGTTGAATCTTGGATTTGAACCTTTATAGTCTCATCTGAACCGCCGAAAAAAACTGACGATAAATTGAAAATATCATGTTCCATCTGCCTTACAGATTTTAAAACCTTTTCAGGATTCAGCAGGTTATTCAGTCTATGGATCTCGTCAATTTTTTTAATAATATAGTCCAGTTTGTCGTCATTTTTTGTTAACAAATCGTAAGTCTCCATAAAAACTGGCAAATTATCAGTAAGCTTTTTAGTAACTTGTGTTAAGGCCTCAAAGTTTTCTAGAGGTATTTGATAGTGAACGATGGCATTTTGTAAAACTTTTTACATAAATTTACTATTAGTAATTTCAGCACGAGCACAGAAATGAAGCAAATAACCTATCTTTTAGCCTAAATTTCAACATTGACCGGTTAACAATGGGCATTGTTGACATTGACCCGAAAATGATGGTAATGACAAGTAAATTTATAGACAATAACGTTAATATCCGGCCATTGTCGACAATGACTAATTCAACAGGCCATTGTCGATATTGACTGGTTATTAACGTTATTGGCCGGATTTACGTTATTCTTATCTTAATCGTATTCATGACTTCATTTTCCTTTTTCATTTTTCTGAGGACCTCAACATTTGTTATTCTATCTACACAACTTTTTTTTAAAGTAGAACAACATGCCAGTGGAGACATGTTGTCGAGTCGGCTAAAACCCACGAAGGGTTGTAACGCCACGGAGTAATTAAGTAAGTAAGTAACTTTTTTTTAATATTCTTCGGTAGGTTCCCATCTCGAATACTTTAAGTCGATCGCGTATTTTTTTCTTTAAGTTCCAGGCCTCCACCCCATACAGCAGCACCGAAAATACATATGAATAGTCCAGGGCGCATCTATTTTGAGATGGACGTTGAGAGGTGACTCAAATTTTTTTGCAGAAATTGTTTGAAAATAACTCAAATAATAGTATTTGAGTTATCCTCCCACTCAAAATGCTCCGGAACATTGTTTAAATAATCAAAATGTCAAAATATGAAGGAAAAATTCGATTTTTTTATTGGTTTTTTGATTATAACTTTAAAACTATTCATTTCTGAGAAAAGTTGTACTAACATAAAAGTTGCGTAATTAAATTTCCTACAGTATAGAATTGGATATAAATTTGAAAAACAGTCACCCTTGTTGCAAAATAGCAATAATTGCGAAAAAACCATACAACAACAAATATTCGCTACGTTTTTCAACCATTTATGCTATACTTAGGACCTTCATATTTCAACCAGAAAAACTTTATTATATCCAGCTTTCGCAAAAAAAAATAATTTTTTTTAAATGTTGCAAGACTGAAAATAAAGCAGTTAGCAAGTTGAATTTTTTTTGCTTATAGAAGTGTACTGTAGCTTTCATTTGCAATTTGCAAAATTAAAATCGATTAATTACCACGGCGGCAGGACATTTTTTAAATAAACATTAATTTTTGGTGCTACGCGCAGGAGAGCGGTGTTCGATTCACACAAGTTGATTTCCACCATAATTTCTTTCAATCTTTATCTAATATATTATTTTATTACTCTATATTTTGTTGTATTTTAATATTTCAATTCCACAAAAATCAAACTAATTTTATTATTGTTTGTGAAATATTGTTCAAACAATTGCATATGTTTAAAAATAATAAACTTTTATGCTCTAAGTTAAAATATATGAACAAAGAAAGTTCTTGCTAAAAAAAGTGTTATTTCAAAGGATAAAGTATGTGTTTTTATTTTGCAATAAACAAATTTATTATTTATTTATATCGAAATGTAATAAAAATTAAAATGTATCAATCATTATCAAAGGTCATTGGAATGCCCAATCAGAGCAAACTATCCGCTGTCCTGCGCGTAGCACCAATAATTAACGTTTATTTAAAAAAATTCCTGACGCCGCCGTGGTAGTTAATCGATTTTAGTTTTGCAAATTGAAAATGAAAGGTACAGTACACTACTATAAGCAAAAAAAATTAAACTTGCTATCTGCTTTATTTGCAGTCCTGTAACATTTTGAAAAAATGAATTTTTTTTGCGAAATCTGGATTGCAAAATTTATTTTGCAAAATCTGTTAAACCAATCCTAATAAAATTTACAGTATTATTTAACTGTATCATAAAATTTTTCTGGGTGAAATATGAAGGTACTAAGTGTAGCATAAATGGTTGAAAAACGTAAAATTCGAATACTTGTTTTTGTGTGGTTTTTTCTCAATTATTGCTATTTTGCAACAAGGGTGATTATTTTTTAAATTGTTAAATATATCTATATTGTAGAAAATTTAATTACGCAACTTTTATGTCAGTTCAACTTTTCTCGGAAATGAATACTTTTAAAGTTATAATCAAAAAACGAAGAAAAAAATCGAATTTTTCCTTCATTTCTTGACATTTTGATTATTTAAACAATGTTCCGGACCTTTTTGAGAGGGAGGATAACTCATATATTATTATTTGAGTTATTTTCCAGCAATTTCTGCAACAAAATTTGAGTCACCTCTCAACGTCCAAATGTACTAATATTTTTACAGATGCGCCCTGGTCTAGAACGTAATATTCGTATTTTGAGTTGCAAACTAAGTTCTCTACTGCCTAATATTTTTCCCATTTTGTTAGATATTGCTCTAGCTTGTCCAATTCTCATTTTGTTTCTTCGGTATACTCGTTATTCTCATTAATAATAATTTTACCAAGATATCTGTATTTTTTTAACTTTTTCTATTGGCACCCCTCTTATGTTTAAAACGTCTTGTTGTTGTGTTTTAAAAATTGTCATAAATTTTGTTTCATTAGCGTTAAGCGTTAGTCCGCTTTCCTCACTAGCATTTACTACATTATCTAAGAGTGCCTGTATGTCTTGTATATTCTGTGCAATAAGTATAGTGTCATCGGCATATCTGAAATTGTTGGTGGGTCTGCCGCTGACTTTGATTCCAATGGTTACATTTTCGAGTGAGTTTTTAATTATTTCTTCCTAATATAGATTGCACAATAAGGGGGAGACTATGCAACCTTGCTTTACGCCTCTTTTTTATTTCTACTTCCTCAGAAAGTTATTTACCTACTCTGACTTTGGCTGTTTGGTTAAAGTAGAGATGAGTTATTATTCTAAAGTGTTTTTGTCAATGTGTTTATATTTAAGCAACTGTATAATACGATTATATCGGACCTTACCGAACGCCATATTGTAATCAATAAAACAAACATAGGGTGGCTGGTTAACATCCGTACATCTTTGTATAAGGACGATAAATCCAAATAATGCCTCTCGTGTACCCATGGCATTCCTGAATCCAAATTGGGTTTCAGTGGTGTCTTTCTATAATTAGGAAAACAAAATGTCCCCTCTTTTGTTTAATCATCTGAAAGATGGGAATTAAGCTGTAAGTGTCCAAGCGGTGCAAAGTTTATAGCATTTTCGCATTCCTTCACTAGCTATGATACAGCGTTAATATTTTATAAGAGTAAACAATTTTTAACTTATGGAAATAAGGCCGTATAGAGTAGGGCGGTGCGAAAAAAGTGAAGTTGATAATTCCGTGTCGCTATAGTGCGGAAAAATTGCGATTGGTAATTACAAGAAAAACAAAAAAATAATTATTCGAATCGGACTTTATCTTCCGATCCCGCAACAGGCCTAAAAATTATGAAAAAAAATGAAATTTTACCTTTTTCTAAAAATTTTTATTCATCCTTCGTGTACGTATTATTTATGGCTATAGTTTACTTTATTTACAGTTTGCATGGTAGAGTAAAAAAACAATAGATTTACGCATTTAACGAATGTCTTCCGTTCCAGCAAAGTCAATCAAAATCTATAAAAATTTGAAATTTTTGATGATTTTGATAAATTAAAATATATTTAGTTATCTCATTTTCTGTTACATTGTGAAGCTCTTCGCTTGTTTAGATATTGTATGACAATTTTTAAACAACTCAGAACTCAAAATGAGGGGGTGGTTGCAGTTCTAGCTCCACAAGCACCCCTCTCTCCAACCAACCAATGAGTGTGTGTTTTTACATTATTTACATTTCTTTTTCATCTGTTTGTTTCCAGCTCTTAAACATCAACTTTGTATTGTGATTTCTTGGTAACATCTGGCAGCATGGACCTTGATTTAAATGTTTTCCTGATTAATCCATTTGTTGATTGGGGCCCACATACATTAGCATTAGACGTTGCTTCCGTGGGCAACTTTAGACACCGCTCGTCAGCTTGCATTGTGGCAGGGATAGTTTTTGCACATTCCAGTCTGGCATGTCTCCCGATGTAATGCAAGAAGTTATATCTTCATTTATTTGAAACTCTTCGAAGAACTGGTGGAGAAGATAGTTTTGTAACATTTCAGTCTATTATTTCAGTTTAGTCCTGTGCTTGAAAATTTAAAGTAGGAGGGATGAAATTTCTAATACTTTTGCCCTTGGTTTTAGTCTGTCCGGCTTTTAACACTCTCCTTGGCCCTAGCTCTCTAATGTGTTTCCTTTCTCCCTACTACTTGAAATTTTGAAGCACAGGACTAAACTAAAATAATAGACTGGAATGTTGCAAAACTATCTTCTCTACCACTTCGTCGAAGAGTTTCAAATGAAGATATAACTCGCTGTATTACATCTGGCGACATGTCAGTCTGGAATGTACAAAACTATCCCTGATGAGCCAGCTGATGAGCGATGTCTAAAGTTGGCCACGGAAGCATGGTCTAATGCTAATGTATGTGGTTCGCAATCAAGAGATGGATGCATCAGGATAACTCTTAAATCAAGGTCCATGCTGTCCGATTTTACCAAGAAATCACAATGCAAAGTTGGTATTTGAGAGCTGGACATACACAGACGAAAAAGAAATGTACATATGTAAATAATGTAAAAAACACACACTCATGGGTTGGTTGGAGAGAAGGGTGCGTGTGGAGCTAGAAGTGCAACCACCCCCTCGTTTTGAGATCTAGGTTGTTTAAATACTGTCATACAATATCTAAACAAGAGCTTCACAATGTAACAAAAAAATGAGATAACTAAATGTTTATAATTTTTCAAAATCATCAAAAATTTAAAATTTTTATAGATTTTGATTGACCTTGCGGGATCGGAAAATATCCGTTAAATGCGTACTTAAAACAATTTTTTTTAGTAATCAACCATGCAAAGTGTAAATACATTTTACTATAGCGGTAAATAAAACGTACTCAAAGGATAAATAAAAATTTTTGAAAAAAAAGGTAAAATTTTATTTTTTTTCATAATTTTTAGGTCCGTTGCGGGATCGGAAGATAAAGTCCGATTTGAATAATTATTTTTGAAGTTATACTTCTTTAGGCGCGATTGAGATTGAGGGTGAATTTATATTGATCTGCGCGCATGCGCATACCGACAGTTGGGTATTAGACTTTATACGGGCTCTGATTGGGTGTTGAAATGATCTGTCGATAATTGTTCAATATGGAGGTTATCGGTAAACAAAAATGTTGTATCATATTAGTTTTTATTGTTGTGAGGACAGAAATAAAATCAAATTTATAATTAGAGTGACTTTTTAAATAGTTTTGGAAAGCCACAGGTACGTAATTCTAAATGTTTCAGTTGTATTCCTATAAAAAATTATCTTCATACCTATTTAGAATATGTAAAAAAAATAATGTACTTACCTAGTACTTGCTATGCTATACCCCTAGTAGGCAATGCTTTAATTTACATAATCTGATTACGAACAAACTTTCTACAAATTTTCATCTAATGTATCGTTTTCTTACTCTATATATTGTTGTATTTTAATTCGACAAAAATCAAACTAATAAAAATTCGTATAAACAAAATGCCAAAAATTTGTTCAGTTTGTGTATATTCCCACATGACGTATACGCGAAGGTGGTGCAGTTTGAAATCGCTCCGACTCTCGTACGGCGGGATACACCGGAAGTAGGTTCAAGCCCAATGCAAGTTATATCATTTTTTTATTTAATTGTAAGTACATTATTATATAATTGTTTTCAGAAAAAACGTATTTAATTAAAATTTTTGGCAACAATTATTGTTCAGAAATCATTTGTGGCATTTTTCAATGTGTTTGTGTGTGTTTTATTCTTTTATTTTTTTAATTTTTGGTATTGTTTTAATAAAAATTTTTGGAAAGTAGTAGAGAAACTGTTTAAAGTATATTGATTTCGTTGAAATCATATAATAGAAGTATAACTTCTTACGTGCGTACAAAGTACACACATTCTTTTTTTTGTTTTTGTTGTAATTACCAATCGCAACTTTTCCGCACTATAGCGACACGGAATTATCAGCTTGACTTTTTTCGCACCACCCTAGTATACAGTGTGGGCCAAAGAAAACAGTCAACCTCGATATTTAGCAGTATTTATTGGATTTTAAGGAAATTACGAAACATGTCGATTTTTGATCTAAGGGAGACACATTTTTACGGTAAATACATCTGTCATTTGTCAACCCCCCCCCTCCACTTCTCCCACCCCTTATTTTAAAATAGGAAATACGGGTCGTGTGCTAGCTCATTTGAAAGGTTGTTCAATTCATATGATAAGATAGATCATATGCTATGATTTTTTGTGGCAGATATTCTTGAGTAAGGGTTGATTTCATGTAATCTAATGAACTATCTTTCAGTAAAGTCGTCCCAGAAACACAACTAATAAATATTGGCAATATCATTTTAAAGTCTTCTACTTCAAAATATATAATATATGTATGAATTGCCGATATAAATGAGTCAGATTTAATAAATTATTAGAATAATTTTTTACTAAGCATCAACATTTTTGTTTAATTAATTAATATTTTTTATATTTTGACAACAGCATCCGATTTGGACGTCGAAACGTTAATAAAATCATTTTTTTTAGTAAAATTGTGGCTTATTTCCCATTAAACATAGTTTACTAAAGTTTGCTTTATTTTGAGCAATATTTTATTCTACAGAAGTGTGAATAATAATTTCGTAGTTGATGTAAAAAACAAAGACACTGTTATAAGATAAAATCATATTAAAAACAAAGGATAATAGGCAACGGTAATACATACCGCATGTCAGACTCTACTTCCTGAAACACCCATCAGTAGTTAAGGGTTAATTCGGTAAAACGATATTGAGTATAAATGATGTATCACATTATAATAAATGAGGAAAATATATTTTTCTACGACCGTTTAATAATATGCTCATTATTCACTATTTTTGAATAGATAATGACACCCATTACTGTACCCGTGAGTAATATTTCATTACTCACGGGCTGAAGTTACACACGGGTCATTACTCACGGGTTGAGGTTAGATTCAAGTGGTTTATGGCACTTTTAATATACTTATTATTAAAAAATAAAATTACTTAAACTTGTTTATTTAATAAAATAATCATTGTAATTTATATCAACAACTAACTTCGAAAAATGTTTAAAGGACTTTTAAATGTAACAATGCGTCAGTACAAATAGTCTGTCCGCTATAACTTTTCCCATGCGGTACGATTCATTTTCAATCAAATTAAGTCAAAACATAAATTGAATCGAACGTCGATGTGTATATATACATTTTGTATACTGTATACTATCTATTACACACATCGGCGTACGTTTCACTTTCTGTTTTGACTTAATTTGATTGAAAATGAATCGTACCACATGGGAAAAGTTATAGCGGACGGACTATATATATTTTTAGTCACTACATTTTTTACTTCTAAATTTCAGCATTTGACATTTTAAGATTGACCTTATTAAAAGGTAAACAAACAATGCGTAGGTATTAATTCCGTAAAAGGGTTTACGGACATGAAATTTATATCAATGAATTATGTGTCACTTACTGTTGATTGTACAATAGATTTTTATTGGTAGCAAATATTCTTTTTCATGTAATTGCCTTAAAATATGTCATTTTTAAAAGCAACCACCATTATATAACATGCATGACATTAATGACAACTACTGTTTCGTAATCTCAAGAAAGGTAATTCTAACAGTGTTGCCATAGTTATATAAAATATGTTTTCTTATGAAAAATAAAATCTTTTGTTTTAAATAATGTTAGTGGTTGATAATTATATTTTTTTACTAATACAAATAAAAAAGGTCGTAGAAAAAGTATAGTATTCTACTCGCATGTAATGGCTATTACATGCTCGTTGAATAATATACTATTACATGCTTAATAATGAAAAATGTTTATTAATACACGTATTATTTTGTCAAAAAGTTCACACGAACTTTGAATCAAATACAATACGCGTTTCTAATCTATAATAAATAATTGTAATTTTGATTTAAAACTGTAAAGAGGATGGGTAGTATGGGTACACAGTTTCGGCTCCAATGCTATTTAAATAGGATTTATTTTTTTCGAATTCTGAGAAAACTAATAAGTATTTTTGAAAAATTTTAACGCAGAATGAAAGATTACGTTCTTACCGAGGGCCGAAAATCCCTGAAAACTTCTACAACGATTATTTTAATAAGTTACAGGGGTGAATAACTAAGGGAAAATATAGTGTGATTTTTAATTTCAAATAGCTCATTCAAAAGAATCTTTTTATTTATTCTAAGGGACTTTCGGCCCTAGATAATAACTTAGTCTTTCATTTTGCGTTTAATAGTTATTTATGATATAAATGTTAAAAGTACAATTTTAAGGCACGCACGTGAAGGTCTCGTTACAGAATTCGCTTCGTTTATTCTGCAATTCACATGAGTGCCTTAACCCTTAAACGCCCAAGGGTGGGTAAAAAATGTCCACCTAATGCGTATTCCCCTGTAACATATTTATTACTTGTTTGAAAGTTTTCCAAAAATTATTTAATATTAAAAATACAGCCTTTCATCGAATGTTAATTTGATTCTACCGATATTTTTGAAAATAAAAGTAATATCTTGAGTTAAATATGGATGGGCATAAAAAGTACACCCTTAGTAAAACTTATTAAAGGTTTCTGTATAATTTCTTGTTGTTAGGAACATAATCCATGTAATTATCAACGTATAATTACATAATCGACATAATTATCCGCCAATGAGGAGGCTGAAAGGAAAAATGTGGAGAAAATGAACAAATCTGAATTACTGGCTTTTACTGGTATGTTAATTTTGATGTACATGGTAATTTTGTTGTAAGGTTTGTAAATTGTTTATATTAATATTTAAGAAGATGCTGTGTTTATTGATCGTAAGATTCTTAAGTTTAATCCATTTCCAATAACTCTCAATAAATATATTAGCTATTTTCGAGGTGGACATTTTTTACCCACCCTTGGGCGTCCATGGAACCTAAAAAAGGTTGGGCGTTTAAGGGTTAAGAATTTACTTTTAACACGTAATATCATACAATATTTTTTCTACGTTCAATTTTTTTTATTTTACACACAACTTTATTTTACATACAATATTTTTAAATTGCGCAAATTGTACTATTAATGTTAATAAATGAAATATAAATATTTTGACGTTTGCTTTCAAAATTTGACATTTCACTTTTAACTGTAGTGCCTTAAAAATTTTAATGCACCCAGTGCTTTAAAGTGACATTATTAAGGCTCCTATGGAGTGCAAAAATTGCATTTTTAACACGTTTGTAGAAAAAAATTTTTAAAATATTTATTAGTTTTTTTTCAGGATTCGAAAAGAGTGGACCGTGGTGATATTTTCCAAATCGAACATTCGCTATCTTTGTCATAAAACGCACTGAGTCGAATAGAATATGGTGACAAGACAGAGAAAATTTTTAATATTTGACATGGCATCGGGAATATTTTGAGTTGTTGATTTAATAATATTGATAGTGTATTTAATAGATATTTGATTTAAGACGTGAACTTAATAAAAAGTTATTTATTGCTTATTATTGATGGAATATCCAAGCAGAGAATACACCAGGATATATTCTGTGATCCAAGTATTTTGTTGTTAAAGATGTTTTAAGTCGTAAGCGTTCCATAGTAACCATATATTATTAAAAAATTACTTTATTACTTTTACTTTTTTCTAGAATGAGTATTAGTTTTTGTTGTACAGTATGTAAATTATTACAATCACTGAATACGTAGCTATTGAAAAAATTATCAGTAGTAATTGCACAATAGCTCTAAAATTCTATATTAATTTTAAAGCTCGACTGCGATTTGTTGCGATTATTTCATGAATAAAACTGTTGAACTGATGAACAAAATTTTATTGTAATTTATTTATGTAAGTACAAATTAGTACAATTAAACACACAGTTGTTATAAATATTTGACGGTTGCAAGTCATGACTTTTATAATTTTTAAAATATTAATTGTCATTAATGTCACTGAATGTATTTTTTCATAGCAACGAAGGGCATCAAATTGAAAATAATGCCACAGTGTTTCGAAAATTTGTTGTCTAACAATAGACACGAGAGCCCGCAGGGCTCGAGTGGCTATTGCCCAATGACAACTAATATGGGTAAAAGTGAAGCAAAGTTTTCTTATTTTATTCTTACTGTTGTGTGATACTCGCAAGATTATTTTTTAATACGTATATTATAAATATTTTCTTAAATGTGATAGTTGTCAAAACTAGGAAACTGGTTGCCATTAAACAGAAACAAAAAAATTATATCGGTAATTTTCTACAGTAGATAATTCTCAGTAGTAATTGCACAAGAGCTCTAAAATTATATATTCATTTTAGAGTTCGAGTGCAATTTGTTGCGATTATTTCATGAATAAAACTGTTCAAACCCAAAATTTTATTGTAATTTATTTATGTAAGTACAAATTAGTACAATTAAACACAAAGTTTTTATAAAGATTTTACGATTGAAAGTCATCACTTTTATAATTTTTAAAACATTAATTGTCATTAATATTACTGAATGTATTTTTTCGTAGCAACGAAGGGCATCTGACGTAATATACTTAACGACGGGCAATTATCAAAAATTATCGATTTAATTCAGATTTCTGTAGCTTTCTATTGGTCAGAATCTCCTATGAATGAAATAATCAGTATATTTTTAATCTGATTGGACAGATTTAAACACGTGATTAAATATCTTACTATACGATTGGAAGTTAAAATGTTCAAAAAATAATCAGTTTAATTTTTATTTCTGCCGCTTTCTATTGGTCAGAATCTAATATGAATGAAATAATCATATTAATCAACTGAATTAATAATATTACACAAGTAACAGTTATCCAAGAACATTCAAAAGCCATCTCTTTAAAGTTAATGATGACATTGTCAAATAGTAATGTTTACATATCCATACCAGTGAGAATTTTACTACACGAAATTTGCCCTGTAAAGAGAGAAAAAGTAGGGATAGCCGTAAAATATTTGCGCCTACACTCTTAAATACCAATATCTGAATCACGATAAAAATATAATACAAACATGTATTTTATATTTCTTTGCATAAATTCAATATATTCTAATTTTTGCACTCTGCTTGTAGTCTTTCAATTCTTTTTACCATATTCGCGTAGTATAAGTAGGTTTATGGCTCTTCACTTGGCACTTGGCACTTAGTTTATGGCACATTGTTGGACAGCTCTTTAAAACAATATAATATACACACGTACTTAGGTACTCTTTCTGTATAAATGTGGTATTTTTACCACTTTCATTATTATATTAAACGCACCATCCAACTTGCTTGTGTTCACTCCGAATGTTTTACACATTATTCCTTTTGCATTCTTATAAATTATTAAGATTTTTCATGATTTGTAGTACTTGAGTAAGGTACCAAGTTTATCGCAATCATGTTTTCACGTTACTGTTTAGGTGCTTCTAAAATTAATTTCTACTTTTTTTTTTCTCTGATTCTGGCATTGGTTTAGAACTAGAACCTTTAGCCACGTAATTGTATAACTTATAACTAAGTCAGGGGAGTAATGTGTAGTGTGTGTGTTGAGTAAGTGTCTTGTTACTTTGCAAAGTCGACGTCATTGTCTTTGCAAAGAGACGCTAATTGTTTCCGAACGTCTGCGGTCCCTCCGGTGAGTACCGATCCCACAAGGACAGAACTTCGTTTCAAAGGTAGGCGCTCTTACCACTGCGCCACAGAGGGAGTTAATTTCTACTTATTTCTTAAAGATGTTCCATGTATGTTTTTATCTTGAATATTATTGGCAAAATATTTCTTCAAAATTTATTAACACTACCTTTCATATTCTGAATTATTTTCTTCTTCTATTTTTGCTATTGTACATAACTATTTTATATTATTACCAAAAGAAATTACATTTTGGTACATGACGGGAGGACAGAATGTGATTACTAGTGGCTAAATTACATTGGTATTACCGGTACAAACCAATTATCCTCGTTGTTTGCAATATAAGCCTATACACGGTTAAATATATTCGACAACGTACGGTTAACCGATTATACTCAAAGAGAATGTTGAAACATAAAAACTTTAGTATATACCCGGTCGATATTTGAACTAAAACAAAATTAGAGCGGGATTGAAAAAGTTTTTAACAGTAACTAAATTGTATTTTTAATATAATTTATTCTAATATCAAACTTAAATCCATCTTGAAACACTGCTCATGAGGAAATTTAATTAAAACCTAAAGTTATTACAGGTAATTGGGTAAAGGAATAAATATATTTTACAATTTGAATAATCAATTCAATATTTTCGAGCAAATAGGATATCTTAAATAACGACAAATTTGTTGATACAAAATAAGGATATAGCTGAAAATAAACCAAAGTAAAATACCAAAGTAGTTTTTGAGGCTAGAGCCCTATGTCGGTTCGATAACTTTACTTAATGCTGTAATATGCAGACTCCGCTTCATGTTTATTACCGTACCCGTATATATCCTGAAGGTGATTAAGTACTTTATTACCCACTAATGTATAAGTACTCTTAATGGGGCCTTGTTATGCAAAAAGCAACCAACCCACATTTTTGAGGAAAACAAGATAATGTCACATATCGATTTAAAAATGTGTATTCTACATTGTGTAAAAAGCAACCAAGCCATTCTAAATATTAAACCATGAAAAATACTACTCCAAATTATTTCTGTTTAATAATAGTTCACTTAAGATTTCGCATAAGACAACCAACCCACTTGGATTGTTTGTGTATATCACTGGACTGAACATATTATTACATTGCACTGTCGAAAAGTACCAGCCAAGTGGGTTGATATTTATGCCGATTACGGTTCCTGGAATGTTGCATCTTTTTGTTTTTACGTGTAGGTACTGACCAATATTAGTTCGTGCTTAATAAAATATTTGTTGTGTTATATCTATTATATTATAAAGTAATCTTTGAATCTTTAATGCGAAAAATATGTTTAAATCAAGAACTGCTAAAATAATTAAAGCGGCTCGCGAAATTGCAGAAAATGGTAAGTTTTAGGATTAAGGCTATGTTTATCTTACTTTTTAAATATCATGGTTTTATTATTATATTATTTTATTATATTATTATTATTATATTATTAAATCAAGAACTGCTAAAATAATTAAAGCGGCTCGCGAAATTGCAGAAAATGGTAAGTTTTAGGATTAAGGCTATGTTTATCTTACGTTTTAAATATTATGGTTTTATTATTATATTATTTTATTATATTATTATTATTATATTATTAAATCAAGAACTGCTAAAATAATTAAAGCGGCTCGCGAAATTGCAGAAAATGGTAAGTTTTAGGATTAAGGCTATGTTTATCTTACTTTTTAAATATTACGGTTTGTTGTTTTGACTGATTATCGCATATTTTTTATTTGTATTGATATTATGTTTAATATTAGAAATTCCACTGTATGGTATTACTGAGTTGACTGAAATTATTCGGTTTTATTCATGGATTTTGTGGGTTGGTTGGATTTTGCAAATTGCATTTTATTAGATATATTTCCAACAGCAAAAAGAAACCAACGCTCAATATGGCTATTTTTTTTTTAAATTTATTAGGATAATTTTGATACTACACTGATAAAATTGCTCTAAAATTAAGCTATTGATTAGTGAAGTTATCGTTTAAAAAAATACGACGGAAAATTAAATATTTAGAAAAACATAAAAAGTTAATTTTCTCTTAATTTACAAATTGAGGGTTGGTTGCTTTTTGTTTAACATGGCCCAATGGTGGTTACCATAAAAGAAACATAATGATCGCAATAACAATCAATTTGAGCATAGCGCGAGGTGATTTGTATTAAGTAATTTTTTATCTTAAGGGTAAAAACATGCCGAAGATATATAGATGAGCGAGGTGTAGGTCGCGATCGCGGTCGAGGTTTACATCGATGACGGACAGAACATACCAAAGATACTTTCCGTATCCTGTTTTGGCATCGACATCGCTGTAAACCGCGATGCAAGGTTGCGAGGGTGAACGGGTGACACATCCTTGGTATGTGCGATCTCATAAGAAAATGAAGGTTTCTTTTGATATCAATGTAGCGACCGCGATGTTTTTACCCTTAGGCATGTATAATGGTGCGTTCATATCGGAGACAATCGCATCGTATCCTAGCCTAGAGCAAAGTATCTTACTCTTCATTTTCGTGAACGCTCGCATTTAAAATAATGCATTTATTTTACCTGGCGATCGATAACCTGGTACGAGCCATACTAGGGACCGAGGGTCGGCGCCTCGTTGTGAGCGCTCACTATACTGCTATACCCTATACCAGTTCAAAACCTATGGTTTCACCAAGCAAGAGTTAACAAATAAAGAGAAATCGAACAGTATAAATAAAGTATTACCTCACTACATAAACACGGTCCATTTGATGATGTGTTGTAGTTAGCGATGATGGATCGTCAAAGGCTAGTGGAAGACACCCTTGATCACAAATTACCCGGTCCTTCAGGTTAAAGGTTTAAACGTTGGACTGGTTCTCCAGTGCACGTCAAAATTTTTAATACACCAAAAACTTTAGACAAAGTCTCTGACTTTTAGATGGATTTTTAAGGAAACATACAAAACTAAAAAAAAAAAACAGTAACAAATATTGGTACATGGAATTTACGGGGAATAAAACAATATACATATTGCAACCAATATACAACAAATAAAAATGGACATAATAGCACTAACTGAAACAATTAAAAAAGGAACCGGTACTGATAAAATAGAAAATTACATACAATACATATGTACACTTGAAAGATTCTAAAGGTGCCCGTGGAGGATGGCGTCTATGCGCAGTATTATAATCGGTGTATGAGACAGAAAGTATTCGAAATAATGAAATGAGAAATCATATAGAATTTGTTATTTCGTTCTTTCAAATACTTTTTCTCTCTTACACCCACTATAATACTGCGTATAGACGCCATTTCCCACCGGTACCTTTAAATCTTTCAACTGAAGTTGAAAGATTGTGCTCTATCTACTGAAGTCTCCAAAGCAAAAGAGCTGCCAAGAGAATATAGCTACTGATAAATAAACAACTTAAGAACAATATCACAGTCTGGGAAAGAATTAGTAGTACTATCTTCTTCTTCTTCTTGCAGTACCGTCTCCTATCGGAGGTTGGCTACCAACACAGCAATCTCAACTTTGTTGGCTGCAGCTCTGAACAACTGTATTGAATTACACCCATCATACCACTCCCTTAAATTTCGCAACCAGGAAATACTCCTATGTCCCACATTTCTCTTTCCCGAGATTTTTCCTTAAATTATAAGTCTTAGCAGAGATACTTTCTCCTCTCATTATGTGGTCTAGATATTCCAGTTTTTTCGTTTGTGTGGACGACTTCACATTCTTTACCCATCTTCAGCAATTCATCTTGATTTGTTAGTCTCTCTGTCCATGGTATTTTCCACATTCTCCTGTAGCACCACATCTCGAATGCCTTAATGTTTTGATGTTTATCTTTTTCAGTGTCCAAGCTTCCATGCCGTACAGCAGAACGGAGAAAACATAGCACCTTAATATTCTCGTTCTTAAGTTTATATTTATGTCCCGGATGCATAGGAACATTTTCACTTTGAAAAATGATTGTCTCGCTATCTCTATTCGCCTCTTAATTTCTCTGATCTGGTTATTAGTATCAGTAAACCAAACCCCTAAATATTTGTAGGACGTAATTCTTTCAATTGGCTGATTATTTATGGTTAAATTCACATTGGTGTATAGCTTCTTTGTTACAATCATGAATTTAGTCTTTTTGATGTTCAGTTTTAGACCATACTTATTGGTATGAGTATTTATGCCGATAATAATCAATCAAGGTGCAGGATGATTTCTCTAGCATAATCGAAGATTCATTGAACAAAAAAAAACAGAGAAGTGACTATGGTAGCAGCTTATAGTAGTAGAAAGGCTTCTAGACGTCAGAAAACTGCAAATTAGTACGATTTAAAAAATCAGCAATGGATTCTAGAACTTCAAGGACATACATCGATATACATGGTTTCAGCCGACACATATCCTTAAATCAATCATTGATTATACAGGGTGATTGGTTAGTAGGGTTAGCTCCGCTATAGTAATAGATAGCAATAAAATTTAATAACAAAAATTTTAACCACTTTTGAGCTTCACATTACAAAATTAGTTAAAATGGTACAGGGTGTTCGATAACACAGTGGCAGACTAAACTTATGTTTTTTTAAACGGAACACCCTATATTTTATTTTAAATTCGAAATTCTGCTAACTTCTCCATCACAAAAATATAAAGGTTTGTTATGTTATACAGGGTATTTACAAAGTTATAACCCATTTTATATGAAAATCGTAACAAGTTCAACTCCCTGTATAAATTTTAAATGGAACACCATGTATTTTATATCACTAGTAAAAAGTACCATTACCGTACTTTAATTTTTAGATAACATTCGCTATGTCTAAATTTATTAGTTTTCGAGATATTTTCATTTTTCAATGGACCAGTAGCGTGGCCACCCAAATCACCAGAATGTAATAAACTGGACTGATTTTTTTGGGGTTACGTTAATAATGAAGTTTATAAAATACCTCCAACAACAAGGGATGAGATGATAAATAGAATACAAAGTGTATTTCGATGTGTTAATTTATAAATGCTCCGTAGAGTAAGTAGCTCATTCAATGATCGTTTTTAGGCGTACATAAATGTCTTAGGAGATATATTTTGAACACCTTATGTAATTAAATATTAAAAATATTTTATTAAAAGTAGCTTCTAATTTTTTCAAACATGTTTTTTTGCAAAATGTATTACTGATAAATTATGTTTCGTTCTTTATTTGTTACATTGTTAAATTTACATACAAAAGTAGTGTTTAATTGTCTTCACAAAATATTGTATTTTGTGTTTGTGTGTTTTTTTGTAAAATTTATTACTAATTTTCTTTGTTTATTTGTTGCATTTACATAAAAAGATAGTTTTTAATTGTTTAAAAATGTTGCATGTAGTGGTTGTGTTTTTGTTTGTAAAATGTATTACTAATAAATTATTTTTATTTCTTTATTTGCTACAGTGTTACATTGATTACCAGATTGATAATCGGTAATCTTCAATTGTCAATTCAGTCATGGCTTACTTAAAATTTAGATAAATTTAAACACCTAAAATAATTTGCTCTGCAAAATGAAAATATCTCGAAAACTAATAAATTTGGGTATAGGGAATGTTATACAAAAATTAAAGTACGTTAATATTACTTTTCAATAATGATATAAAATACAGGATGTTCCATTTAACATTACTGAGAAAATAATGTACTTGCGTTTTGACTCACCCTGTATTTGATATAAAGAAAATTAGCAATATCAATAGTTCTGAAAAATTTTGACAGTAAATAAAAAAATATGGCGTTAATAGACCGTTGCTGTTGTGCTTATTTTTATTTATACAGGGAGTTGAACTTGTTACGATTTTCATAAAAAATTGGTTATAACTTTGTAAATACCCTGTATAACATTACAAACCTTTATATTTTTGTAATGGAGAAGTTAACAGGATTTCGAATATAAAATAAAATATAGTGTTCCATTAAAAAAAAAAAAACAAAAGTTAGGTGTGTCACTGTGTTATCGAACACCCTGTAACATTCTAACTAATTTTGTAATGTGAAGCTCAAAAGTGGCTAAAAGTTTTGTTATAACCTTTTATTGGCATCTATTACTATAGCGGAGCTATTGAGCTTTATCCTACTAATCAATCACCCTGTATTATTATCAGTACACATAAATCTTTGTTGTAGTAAAATGATGTACAAAATCGGATCATTAACTAGAAAGAACTAAAATTTTATTCCCCCTTAAACAAATACATAAAGACTACCACCTAGGAAACAAAGAACATTTTCATCTGCTGGAAACACCATTTTACAACTTCAATAGTTTTAGAGGTAATATTATTAAAATATGGTTAGTTTTTAGACCAATACCGTTCCTTGCCACTAGAATACAGCAAGGATAATTTCCTATGCTAAGAAATGAAAAGTTAGGTTGCTTATAGGATTTAATGTTAAATTCCACTAACCATGGACAGTAATATCCCTAATAGCACAAGGACGTCCAATGGACGTCCATTGGACGTCCTTCACGGACTTTAGGGACGTCCATTGGACGTCTGTTTTCGTCCGAGGAACGTCCTTTATACGTCCTATTTTGGTCCAAATGTCGCGCTACCGAACGTCCATTGGACGTCCATCTAAGGTCCGAGGGGACGTATATTGGACCTTAATCGGACGTAATTTGGACCTTGATCGGACGTCCTAGGGGACGTAAATTGGACCTTAATCGGACATAAATTGGACCTTAATCGGACATAAATTGGACCTTAATCGGACGTAAATTGGACCTTAATCGGACATAAATTGGACCTTAATCGGACGTAAATTGGACCTTAATCGGACGTAAATTGGACCTTGATAGGACGTAAATTGGACCTTAATGGGACGTAAATGGGACCTTAATCGGACGTAAATTGGACCTTAACCGGACGTAAATTGGACTTTAATAGGACGTAAATTGGACCTTAATCGGACGTAAATGGGACCTTAATCGGACGTAAATTGGACCTTAATCGGACGTAAATTGGACTTTAATCGGACGTAAATTGGACCTTAATAGGACGTAAATTGGACCTTAATCGGACGTAAATGGGACCTTAATCGGACGTAAATTAGACCTTAATCGGAAGTAAATTGGACCTTAACCGGACGTTCTAGGGGACGTGAATTGGACCTTAACAGGACGTCCAATTTTGGTCCAAATGCCACGTTGCCAAACGCCCAATGGAGGTCCACTTAACATCCGAAGGGACGTTCGGTGGACGTCAATTGGGCCTTCATAGGACGTCCCAGTTTGGTCCAATGTCTTGCTGCCGAACATCCATCTAATGTCGTGGGAAATAAAAAATATATTTTTTAAGGAACTTATATTACATCTTATATTAAATTACAATTATTGGATATTACATTATTTACATTAAATTACAATACACTTCTCCAAGAAATTAACGCACCACCTTAAATATGGGGTATTTTTGATGTCTCGTATTTCCTAAACCTGTTGTTTCATCTAAGTGATTTTTTTATAATATTATAGCCTAGGCTATAGGTTACCTCCTTAAGCTTGTCATGCACAGGGAGCTATGCTGTAATATATGTACATTATATCATATCGCTCTCTATAGTAATGAGTGAGCCTGCAGACAGAAAACAAATGGTTCCATATGTGCAGGCTCACTCATTACTATAGAGTGCGATGTGATATAATATATATTACAGTATAGCTCCCCGTGCATGACAAGCATAAGGAGGTACTTAACCTATAGCCTAGGGCCTAGGCTAGAATATTATAAAAAAATCACTTAGATGCAACAACAGGTTTAGGAAATTCGAGACATCAAAAATGCCCAATTTTTAAGGTGGTGCGTAATCGGCTGTATATACAGGGTGTAACAAAAATACACGTCATAAATTAAATCACATATTCTGGGACCAAAAATAGTTTGAATGAACCTAACTTACCTTAGTACAAATATGCACATAAAAAAAGTTACAGCCCTTTGAAATTACAAAATGAAAATTGATTTTTTCGATTATATCGAAAACTATTAGCGATTTTTTATTGAAAATGGACATGTGGCAGTATTATGTCAGGAATATCTTAAAGAAAAATTATGGTGAAATTTGTGCACCCCATAAAAATTTTATGGGGGTTTTGATCCCTTAGATCCTCCCAAACTTTTGTGTATGTTCCAATTCAATTTTATTATTGTGGTACCATTAGTTAAATTCAATATTTTTGTTTCTTAGTATTTTTCAGATAAGGCAGTTTTTATCGAGTTGCGACTTCTTTTTTAACATGTCTACATAAAAATTTTATGGGGGTTTTGTTCCTTTAAACCCCCCAAATGTTTGTGTACGTTCCAATTAAACTATTACTGAGGTACCATTAGTTAAACAGAATGTTTTTAAAACTTTTTTGCCTCTTGGTATTTTTTCGATAAGGCACATTTTATCGAGATCTGGCTTCTTTTTTAATATGGTTCAAAATATCCCTAAAAATGTAAAGCATAAATAAGTCTGCATATTATTACCAAGTCTCCATAATCGTACTTAACCATATACAAATATGTGGTGGATTTGACAAATATTCAAAATATTTCGATAAAAATTGACTTTTCGAAAAAATAATAAGAGGCAAAAAAGTTTTTAAAACGTTGTGTTTAAATGGTACTACAATAATAATTAAATTGAAACGTGCACAAAAGTTTGGGGGGGTTTAAAGGAACAAAACCCCCATAAAATTTTTATGGGGTGTCCAAATTTTACTATAGTTTTTTCGTAAGATACTGCTGCCATAATAATGCCACATGTCCATTTTCAATAAAAAATCTCTAATAGTTTTCGATATATTGGAAAAAATCACTTCATCTTGTAACTTCAAATGAGTGATAAAGGCACAGAGACTTAGATGGCGAGGTCACATTGAAAGGATGCCAAACACGAGGACTCCAAAAATGGTACTAAACTACACTACAGCTTCAAGAAAGAGAAGAGGAAGGCCGAAAAATAGATGGAAGCAAGAGGTCGAAAAAGATTTGGAAAGAATGGTGCTACAGGGTCAGAAAAGAAAAATGAATAACAGGAAGGAATGGAGAAAAATCACATATCAAGCCAGAGAAGATCTCAGTACATAAAGAAACGTGAAAATAAAGAAAAAAAACAAACTTTTCAAGCCATGGGCCTCTAAGACCCTTGGTGCTATTATATATATATATATAACTTCAAAGGGCTGTAACTTTTCTTGTGTGCACATTTGTACTAAGGTAAGTTAGGTCCAATCAAACTATTTTTGGTCCCAGAATATGTGATTAAATTTATGACCTGTATTTTTGTTACACCCTGTATATATCTACATACTTCGTCTAATTTACTAACTGTTGCGCGTCATCCGCGTCGTAGCCTGTGAGGTCGCATGATACCAACACGAAATATTTAGGCGGTAGGTGTGTTCTTTTTTAGAATTACTTTGCCGAGTACACTGGAATTACAGCCACTAGACATATTTTATTATATACGCGTAGAAATAATATTTGAAGATTTCTATTAATGTTAACCTAAAGAAATACACAATAATATGTTTCATTTAATTTGTATAAATGGATTATAAAGCGTTTTTATTAAGCAGATTTGTTCGTATCACACTGTAACTGTAATCGAACGAAGGTGACATTTTAGAATAAATTGGTAACATTTATTTGACAGTTACGGTGATGACACTTCATATTTGTTTATATTCTTTACTATAAGTATCTGTTTTATTTATTATATTTACTGTTTTTATTATTTACTTTACTATAAAAAGATCCTCTACTATAAAAATATAAATTTCACCTAATTTTATAACGACTTGGAATAATCGAGGTATCTGACAACTTTTTTAGTTGTTATTGTAGACATACTTATACAAAGAAACCTACCGGCTTTTTGCCAAGAGTTCGGAGCCGTTTTTTAATTATTAACAATGCAGTGCAAAAACTCTTGCACTGCAAATCTTAAAAGATTATAACTTAATTCTTGTTCTCTATTTCTTAAGTTTTTACTTATTTACATTGAATATTAATTTGTTTTGTTGTATAATCCACGTTTACAATAATTATGTGACATATTTGATTTAAAATGGATTCAGGATCTTTTTATACTTTGGCAACTATGTCAACTCTGGCGTAGATAATGACGTGCAACAGTAAGTAAATTAGATGGACTGTAGGTTATATTTGGTTCTTGGGACATCAAAGTATATTTTTTAGACATTCTTAGTCACTGATGTGACATACCTCCGATTTGTTTTTTCATGAGTTTTGTAAGAGAGACTAAAAACTTTTTTTATAGTCACCTCCTGTTTGCATATATTTTTTGACATATTTTGTAGTAAATTCAACTATCTATTTACTACAAAACATGTCAAAATTTACATGTGAGAGCAGATGATCCTAAAAATGGTTTTTCGTCTCCTACAAAATTCATGAAAAAGCAGATAGGAGAATTATTGTACATTACAATTCTCTGATGTTTGGGAAAAAGGGCTTAAGTCAGAATTGCACATCGATAATGTTTTGATGATTTCTACAGTACTGTAGTAGATTCTACTGTACATACAGTTTACATCTACAACAGTTTTTTTCTGGTCCAGAAATCATCAAAACATTATCAATGTGCAATTCTGACTTAAGTCCTTTTTGCCAAACATAAAAAAACAATCTGGTCATAACTGACCAATGAGCAATTTTAATTTAACCTAAATTACTACTGTTTCTTAAAATGAAGAGCTTATCCCATAGCGTCTCTTATCTAATGTAACAAGATCGTGCACTATTCTAACATATACAGGCACAGCACACAAGCACTATGCTCCGTTTTTCACTATCACCTATCACTCAAACTAGTTCAAAAGGATTTGTCCTCTTCAATCTTCTAGTTTGCCCAGTAGTATCGAGGAGCTGGATTTCCTCGATATTCTTGAACTTATGAAGTTGATGCTCGTGACCCTGCTATCTTCTTGATATTTGTTGATAAAGTAATAACTTATTATGCATGGACAATGTGGACTTTAAAAATTGAATGGGTTGCATATGTGAGTCCATATTAAATATAGTAATGAAACACAGACCTACTCACAATCATTTAATTATACTTTGACGACCGGTTTCGATCTCTACAATATACAGATCATCTTCAGGTCGGCGTTACAAGTAGTTAAATGCTACAATAAGAGAAAACTTGTGTTAGAACAGTGTCTGATTAAAGAGATGTTAATAGAAAGCCAAATTTAAAAAATTTTAAAAAAATTTATAAAATTTTTTAAATTTGGCTTTCTATTAACATCTCTTCAATCAGACACTGTTCTAACACAAGTTTTCTCTTATTGTAGCATTTAACTACTTGTAACGCCGACCTGAAGATGATCTGTAAATTGTAGAGATCGAAACCGGTCGTCAAAGTATAATTAAATGATTGTGAGTAGGTCTGTGTTTCATTAGTATATTTACTATATTTAATGTGGACTTTCTTCCAACTAGCCAATACACTTTTTATATCTCTCTTTTGCCTTTCATAGCCACAAGGCTATACATTTCCTTCTTGGTTTTTTTTTGTAGGCCACTTTCAGCTGATTCTAAAAAAAATTAAAATGAACGGTAATTTTTCTATTCTTTACAATTAAAAATCAAAAGAAATAGGTACCTATTTACAGGTAATAATATGCATGTATAAATGATTCGTTTCATAAAGAATAAAGAAAATTGAAAACGGATTTTATAATACTTACAAAATTGGTTAAACAAGAAATCTAGCCAGAGCCCAGAGCAAAAACTAGCAGACAGTACAGCAAAAAAGCCACTAATTTCCATTTCCCACACCCCCTTATCGATGCATTTTTTCCAATCAAAATTTTTACTTTACTAAATTTTTAGGTTATCGGTTATGTTATGAAAATGAAATGTGATGACTGATGACCAATGACCACGAGACGCTACATAGATACTCGCGCGGCAAATTTGAAAATGAACGCAAATTGAACAGTACAATAAATGGCCTCTCTTAAAATCTTGTAATGGAAAATTTTACCCCTCCAGGAAGACATTGTACTATGTTCATAGAATATCTTGTGGTAACTTTCCACCCATAATTTAATCAGATAGATGTTCACGGAATAGAACGGTAGTACCTACATTCCTGGAATGTTTTGTGTTGTTAGGATTAAACTTTTATTTTATTTATTCTTGAATATTACCTATTGTTAAACATTGTAACCAATAATTTACAAATAAGATTTTCATTACATTACATAAAATCAAAAACATTTTTTGGATATTAAACTATATAGTTTGTTTATAATTGTAATAATTGTATATACAATTTTGAATTAAGATTTAATCTTTTCGATTTAAACTACAGTAAAACCTGTGTTACCGGCCCCCTGCAAACACCGGCCACCTGTACTAACGGTCAGTTTAAAAATTCCCCAAACCAATTACAGTAAAACCTGTCAGTAACGGCCACTAAAAATGAAAAAGCTATTGGCCGATATAGAAAGGTGACCGGTATTGCCAGTTTTTGTAGTCTAGATATAATTGGTTTGGGGAATATTTAAACTGGCCGTTAGTACAGGTGGCCGATTTTATCAGGTGGCCAGTAACACAAGTTTTACTGTATATCTAGACTACAAAAACTGGCAATAACGGCCACCTTTCTATATCGGCCAATAGTTCTTTCATTTTAGTGGCCGTTACTGACAGGTTTGACTGTATTTCATTAACGTAAAGTTAACGCGTAAGTTAATATTTTATTGAATTATTTTGCTATTTGATCCCGTAATTGGTATAATGTGTCCAATATAATATATAAGCGTTCATAAAACGTCCGTATTTCGTCCAGTATGGACGTCCAAAGGACGTTCAACGTCGGACGTCCAAAGGACGTCCATATTTATTCCGTCCGAAGGACGTCCAACGTCGGACGTCCAAAGGACGTCCATATTTATTCCTTCCGAAGGACGTCCAAAATGGGACGTCCAAAGGACGTCCGTTTATAGTCCATGGACGTAAGGACCAAAAATGGACCTATTTTGGACGTCCAAAGGACGTCGTGTGCTATTAGGGATTATATGGGGTGTCCCAAAAGTAGCGGAACGGTCGAATATTTCGCGAAATAAACATCGTATCGAAAAATTGAAAAATATGTGTTCAATAATTTTCAAAAATCTATCCAGAGATACCAAACACGATCCCCCACTCCAACCCCTGGAGGTGGGTTAAGGGGTAATTTTAAACTTTTAAATAGAGACCCCCAGTTTTTATTGCCAATCTGGATTCCTTACATAAAAGTAAGCAATTTTTATTCAAAACATTTTTTCAAATTTTGGATAGATGGCGCCCTAATCGGAAATAACAATTTATCGTGATACCATATAATATGTAAATTATAGAAACGGTCTAATATCTCGAGAAATAAACTTCCAAATGAAAAACCAAAAAATACGTATTTAATATTTTTCAAAAATCTATCGAAGAATCATACCAAACACGACCCCTCCACTCCACATCCTGGAGGTGGGGTGACGTAACTCTAAAATCTTAAATAGGAACCCCCATTTTTTTATTGTAGATCTGGAATCGTCATGAAAAATTAAGCAACATTTATTCGAAACATTTTTTAGAATTGTTGATAGATGGGGCTATAATTGGAAAAATATGGTTTACTAGCGCCATCTATCAACAATTCCAAAAAATATTTCGAATAAATGTTGCTTAATTTTTCATGGCGAATCCAAATCTGCAATAAAAATGGGGGTTCCTATTTAAGATTTTAGCGTTATTTTAGAGTAACCCCCACCCCACCTCCAGGTTGTGGAGTAGAGGGGTCGTGTTTGATATCATTGGATAGATTTTTGAAAAATATTAAATACGTATTTTTGGGTTTTTCATTTGGAAATGTATTTCTCGAGATATTAGACCGTTTCTATAATTTACATAATATATGGTATCACGATAAATAATTTTTTGCGATTATGGCGCCATATATCCAGAATTTGAAAAAATGGCTTGAACAAAACATTGCTTACTTTTATATAAGGAACCCAAATCGGCAATAAAAACTGGGAGTCTCCATTCTGTATATTAAAGTTCATGTGACCCTCTGGCTTAAGTCTGGTGTTAAGGCTTACAGTCACGCAAGCGCCTGAAAGGAGATGGGATTGATGGCTTAACATGCCCTTCGAAGCATGGTGGCATGTAGTACAATTTTTAGAAATGGAAAATTCGATGTTGGTGCCAAGGATTGAACTCGTACACTCCGGCCTTGAATGCCAGTACCTTAGCCTCTGAGGTACAGAACAGCCGTCACTAAATGACCTAAAATACTAACTGAATATAAATTGAAATCTCAGAAAATACACACTACTTGCATTTCACTCAGGGATTGATATGAAGTTGGTTAAAGTTGATATCAAACATCTTTCCCCTATAGACAATGTGGAGACGTGCTATTCGCTGTGTGCAAGTACTTGGGGGGGGGATACGAGAAACGATCGTGCGCGTATAGCGGACAAATCTTGCAACTTTCTTTATATACATTATTTCTTAAATAATTTATATTGTTCGTTGAAATTCTCAAATTGACGTATATGTCATACCTACTGTCATCGAATAAAATGGTATTTCGCAAATTATGTGTTATAAATCGTAAAAATTATATGTTTGCTCCACGATATTGATATGGTATAAAATTATTAAAGTGAATTTAATTAATGGTATTTTGCTTGTAGTGCAATGTTTACCTTTTAATAACATAACCTCAATCTTACTTTTTCTTCTTATTATTTTTTGGGCTATGGCCTTGACAATAATTATCCAGTAACCAGGACTAATATTATTGGCCAATTTAATTTAAAGTGCTAAAAATATCGCCGAGCTATGAAACCAAGTGTCGCTTTTCCGAACTTGCACGGTCCCAATAAATTTAAGTACCTTACTGGAAAATTAAGCACTGCAACCATATTGGAATACTGCATCCGTTATTTTTGTATCAGTTTATAACATGATCTCCTTGTGGTGTCTACTAAATAGATGCCACATATTCTTTTATTATGTAAGGATACTCTTTTAAATATCCCCTTACATGTTTTTTGCCCTAAAGCAGCAAATTTATTAAAATCATTTATATCTTGCAGGTTTCTGGTGTTTATGAAAACTGTCACAAATGATTCTTAGTATCATCTTAGTATTTTTTTAAGGAAACTATATCTTCTATAAAGTTTCATTTGCTGACGATATTATTACGATTATTTCATTCATAGGAGATTCTGACCAATAGAAAGCTACAGAAATCTGAATTAAATCGATAATTTTTGATAATCTCCCGTCGTTAAGTATATTACGTCAGATGCCCTTCGCTGCTACGAAAAAATACATTCAGTGACATTAATGACAATTAATGTTTTACAAATTATAAAAGTGATGACTTTCAATCGTCAAATATTTATAAAAACTGTGTGTTTAATGGTACTTACATAAATAAATTACAATAAAATTTTGGTTTTGAACAGTTTTATTCATGAAATAATGGCAACAAATTGCACTCGACCTCTGAAATTAATATAGAATTTTTGCTCTCGTGACACCTTGGCATAATTTCACTCGCCTTCGGCTCGTGAAATTAAAACTGTCAAAGTGTCACTCGGGAAAAATTCAATAATTTCAGAGCTCTTGTGCAATTACTACAGATAATTATTGAAATGTAAAATATAGACGGTATAGGAAAGATAACATGAAAGTTGGTAGAAGACTCTAAAATTTTGGGGGTAAATTTTTACCCCAATGTATGTTTTTATTTAATAAATTCAGAAATATTTTCAATTTTAAACTCATTATTTTTTTATTTGACTTTATCATCATTCTAGATACCCATATATATTTTGTAAGTATTAAAAAAATTATTTATATTTTACAAGAAAAATAGTTATTTATGAAACAGTTAGTGAAGTATGCTTTTTGCGAACGCACGCGATGTTTAGAGCACGAGCGACAACGGAGCGAGTGCTATACATCGCGTAAGTTCGCAAAAAGTACTTCACGCAAAGTTTCTTACAATATTTTATCTACGATAAATAAATAAAACAACTGTAACACTTCATCACTGGAATTCATTTCTATTCTACAATTTTTAGAACTTTGACATTTAAAAATTCTAATTTCTTTCAAACCACAAAACTGTCAAAATTTTTGTTGTAATTTATTTCTCATCATGTTATCACCATGACAACGCGAAAGTTAAGGATATTTGATTATATGAAATTGTGTCAAAAACAGTGCAAAAAAGTAAATCCCATTTAAAATACATTGTTACTTCACGCACACTTTAAATCCTTCACGCACTGCTATCTATAATGACAGTTTTCACAAACTAAAAACTTATACATAATATTATGACATACAGTAGATAACACAAATTTTCTGAATTTGGGGTCAAAGACGAACTCAATTGAATTTCCATGTTTCAATTTTATATTAAGTAAGTACCGTCTATTATGTGGAATTGTTTGTAAGAAACATTCCAATATTAAAAAAAAAAATGTTTTTCTACGGCCGTGCTAAAAGAGCCACTTTCAAGCACTCATTTCGTTTCCGAAATTGCACTTTCCCACACGGCGTGCGGGAAAGTAAAATACAGTGATGAACGTGCTAATAACCGGCAAAATAGCACAAAAGATCGAAAACATATTAAATATGTGAGATAAAAAGAAATAAAACTAGTAGAGTTGTTAAATTTAGTGATAGTAACATATAAATTGACATTATATTAATTGTTTTCCACCTTTAGACGTATAAGAGAAGTATGTCAGCTAAAACTGTCACTGTGACAGTGGCATTTCTCAAATTCATTCGATACGTCTAAAGGTGGGAAACAATCAATATAATGTCAATCTATAAGTTACTATCGCTAAATTTAACACCTCCACTAGGTTCATTTTTTTATCTCACAGCTTAATATGTTTTCCATCTTTTGCGTTATTTTGCCGGTTATTAGTGTGCTCATCACTGTATATTATAATACATGCAATAAACTAATATTTAGATATTATTTACTAATTTATATTAAATTTATCTTATTGTGTTCATGTTTTAAGGAAATTAGCGCGATTATTTCATTCATAGGAGATTCTGACCAATAGAAAGCTACAGAAATAAAAATTAAACTGATAATTTTTGAAAATATCCCGTCGTCAAGTATATTACGTCAGATGCCCTTCGTTGCTACGAAACAATACATTCAGTGACATTAATGACAATTAATGTTTTAAAAATTATAAAAGTGATGACTTTCAACCGTCAAATATTTATAACAACTGTGTGTTTAATTGTACTAATTTGTACTTACATAAATAAATTACAATAAATTTTTGGTTTTGAACAGTTTTATTTATGAAATAATCGCAACAAATTGCACTCGATCTCTAAAATTATTATCGAATTTTTGCCCTCGTGACACTTTGACATAATTTCACTCCCTTCGGGTCGTGAAATTCAAACTGTCAAAGTGTCACTCGGAAAAAATTCGATAATTTTAGAGCTCTTCTGCAATTACTACTGATACTTCCATGAAATAAAATAATTTTGACATAATATTTAAAAGTCACATCAGTAGACATTAGGTTAGTTCTAGCATCCGTTTCAAACGGTTTGAAACCATCAGCGAATAGTGGACCAGCGCGAGTAGAGGGGATAGCACTGGTGACTGTATTATGTTCTCTCACTGACCAACTGTTGCTGACGGTTTCTAACTAGTTTGACTGTTTGTTAGAACAAACCTAATTACAATGGTTTTGGATTGTCGTCATGGAAACCAATATCGTCGTCGTGGTAACCCATTATATTGAAAGTTTGGTTTTAAGAACGTTGTCAAAGAATTAATTTGTGTATTTTCACTTCTAAATAAACATTAATATAATGATATTGATTGTGGCTTTTTTTCAAACGCACGGCCCTAGAAAAAATATTTTTTCCTAACTCATGCGGAAAGTGTCTTCCCCGCATTCGACTGCTTGCCCGAACTCCGCTATCGCGTCTTTCGGGTCAACGACAGCCTCGTGCGTGAAAGTATCACTTTCCGCACTAGTTAGGAAAATAACTATTGTTAAACCTGTGGCGACGTAAATTAGTGTATACCTTAAAATTTACTAGTTGTATGTTCAGAATGATGATTCCTGTTTTTGTTCAATTGTAATTAAAATATGTTTTGCTAATGTTTATTTATCATGTATTGATACAATACTAACACTAAAATTACGACTACATTATTTTATTTCTTACAACTTAATCGTAAAGATCTTAATCTCCTTTTTGACTGGGTGTCATTTTTGACCCCCGTTGGTCATCCGTGTAACAAAAAAAGGATTGATATCGGAAGGTTAAATAAAATATGGTTATTTACTGGTGTAAGTTACAGGGTGTTTTATGTCAAAATTTTAGAACTATTCTTTCCTTACTTGGCAGAAAGTGTAGGTACTATACACCCTACGAAATAAAAACGTTTTCTGGCTATTACCAGCGTTGTACGACAGGGGACAGTGAATGAACGACTCTTCTCAAATTCTACGTCACTCTAACACTTTCTATGTAAATAACATACTCTTCACTGGTAACGATAAAGTTATTAGTAGACTTAGGCAAATATGCAAATTGCATATTTTGCATATTATGCATAAAAAATGCAAAAATGTCCAATTTTGCATATTTTTAAATAAGTGTGCATAAAATGCATATAATTTGAAATTTTTGTTGTAACCATTCATCTCCTTTTATGTTCATGTAACAAATGGCAAGGAAATCTCCATAGCGATACATTTTTGGCGAAGTAACGTAAGTGACATTTAAAAAAATCATGTTTTTCCATTAAACTAACGCTATTATTGTTCAGAAGGCACTGCCAAAGTGTAGTAAGCCTATACATAATAATATATTATGTTTAAAGTATTTCTAGGCTTACTACACTTTGGCAGTACCTTTCTAAACAATAATAGTGTTAGTTGGAAAAACATGATTTTCGCCAAAAATGTAACTTACGTTACTTTGCCAAAAATGTATCGATATTTTTAATTTTGTTTTATAATCTCGTGGTATCGGAATGTAGTAACTATTAAAAGATAGCGGCTTATAAATAGTTTTGTCATTGATACAAGGGTTCCAAATTCTGCCAGTTTATATCTCTAGGTAAAAATTTTTATTTTGACGGTCCATTTTACACGGTCTGAACAGCATTTGATAATTTATTACTACAATTCAAATTAATATCATTTATTTGTTAAAATACCTAAATATTTAATTACATAAGCTTAGTTTGTAAAATACATAGATACATGTTAATTAATACAACATGTGAAGATATTGTGACTGGTTTAAATGCAGTTCTATAGAACTCTTCAGAGCAGCAGTAGATAGAGTAAAGATAGTGATGATGATATGCAACCTCCGATTAGGTACTTAAAGAAAAAGAAGAAGATATTGTAAATATGTTTTTAAATAAAAAAAATATTGTAAATATTTTTTTTCGTGCATATTTTCTAAATAAACCTGCATATTTTTGGGTAAAATACTGCATATTTATGCGCATAATGTCATACCTTTTTATTTGCATATTTGCCTAAGTCTAGTTATTAGTTTTCGAGATATTTGAATTAAAAATGTAAGGGCACAGTTATTTGGATTAATGTGTTGTGCCGCTTAATTTTTAATTTCAAATATCTCGAAAACTAATGATTTTATCGAATACAATGAATAATATTACCTATATACTCTTCAGTCTTAATGATAAAAGTATTAGCTTTTAAGATATTTGAAGTTTAAAATTAAGCGGCACAATACATTAATCAAAATATCTGTGCCGTTAAATGTTTAACTTCAAATTTCTCAAAAACTAATGACTTTATCGTTACCAGTAAAGAGTATGTTATTTACGTAAAGAGTATTTCAGAATCCATAAACTGCGCTAATATGGCAATTCTGCCAGTGGCTTAGAATTTGAGAAGGGTCAACCATTTACTGTCCCCTGTCGTGCGATTCTGGTAATAGCCAGAAACGTTTATTTAACATAATATCATAGAGTGTAGAATACCTACACTTTCTACCAAGCATGAAAATGATGCGTTGAATAGTTATAAAATAAAACACCCTGTAAAGCAGTAAGGAGCCATATTTTTTTAAAGTGATTTAGGTTAAATTTTAATATTTTAAGGTCTAGAATCTACAACTCAGAGATTTGACAGTCTTAATTAAACACCCTGTATAATCCAAAAGTGACAAACCAAACACCTGTATAAAAGTTGCTATGAATAATACCGGAAAAACAACAGAGTAAAACACAGTAACTTTATTACAGAAGACAAGAAAGGATTTTAATAGCCATGAAAGCAGATATTAAAAATACATAGTAGTCTAAGTCCTGCATGCAGTAGAAAATGTACCTTCCGCTGCAGAAAATACGTACTAAAATTATTCTATTATTCTAAACAACGAGTTTGCTGCAATATAGAAATTCACAACTAATGCGGAAATAGAAGTAATCTGCTTGTGAAATGAATTTGTTCGTGTGTAGAACTCCGTAGAAATAACACGTTTTATTCATTACTTTTTATTATTAGGTATATTCAAGCTTTTGTCAATTTTTCTGTATAAGCAAGGTTAAAGTAATCTAACAGTTAATTAATTTAATCTATTACATACTTGATAACCGTTTAGAATATGATTTGATCTATTTTAGAATAAAATTATGTTTATTCAGTTTATTATTAAAATACAGTATCGGAAATTGTAACTAATTTGATTTAATTTATAATTTATATCAGAACTACATTTTAACTGAGTAATATTCTAAAAATTGTGCCACGTTGACGACACACATAACGTTTTAACTTGAAATGTTCCATAATAGGGGAGTCAATAGAGATTTTGACTTCGGAAAAAATCAAACAAGATAGAACTTTGTGTAATTTGAATAAGAAATGTTTAATAAACAACATATCAAAAAGTTCTACTACAGAAGTTGGTGCTTCATTTTGTATTAAACAAATGAACTGCGAAATTAGTTGTTTTAAATAACTCCGGAAATATAAATCTTGGAAAAAACTGACTTAAGCATTGAAAAATTCCAAAAATTTTACAAAAAAAATTATATAAAGATTTTTCTAAAATTAACTCTATGTAATCTAATTAATAACACCCTTCTCACACACATTGGCGCACTGTAAACTAGCGTTCGGCGAAGTGTACGGTTGAGTTATTTTAATATATTTCTTTAGCTTATGAGTCAAATGAAATTGTACCAATTGGGCATGAAAGAAGAACAATAATTAAGCTATCTTATGGTTATAAAATACGGTTATAAAATATGGTTAACAAATAAAACGTATGGGTATAAATACCGTGTGGGCGTAAATTGAGACTTACATGAATTTTGTTTAAAATGTGTTACTAATACAATTTTACCTATAAGACTCTCAAATTTGCACAACTTACCTTTCAATCATCTTACTAAACAATATTTAAAAAAAACCTCAAAAATTTAATTCAAATGATACGTCTCAAAAAATGTAATTTTTGAAAACTTCGTAGTTTTACAGAATTACTACCATTGTATAAGTCAAGCTTGAACAGATTTATTACAATTTTATAACTGTTTTTTAAGCTAAGGATGTAGTATTTAAAATGTACTTAATTATTTTACTTTAGAAATTAAATAAACAATTTCTTTTTGAGAAAATTACGAAAGATTAAAAAATGTAATACAAAAACCGAGAATTACCAGCTAAAAAAATGTTTATAATGTAAAGTGATCAAAACATTTTTCTGTAAAACTTACCTAAAATACATTTAATAATAATTTTCAACAATAATAAATCTTCAACAAAAAATTTTTTTGAGGTATTAGTATGTCTGCGTAACTTGGAACCTATTGATAACTTTTTTATTATCAGTTTTATAAAAAAAAAGTTATTCTTTATAAAATACTCTGCATCGTATAGCAGCTACGATGCAATCATCAGATATTAAATTTTATTACTTTTATACGTCAAAAAATATGAATTCCACTCAAGTGTAAAGTACATTAATTATATTTCACAATATCGAAAACTTTTAGTATTAAAAGTTACTTGGAATTAAAAAATATATTTCGATGTTCAATTACATCCTTCCAGTTGAAATATTGTTAACTATAAAGGCACTTAACCGTTAAGCGAAATTCATATTTTTTATATACCTCGTATAAAATTGAAAAAAGTTTAATATCTGATGGTTGTATCTTGGGTTTAATACAAGGTAGAGTATTTTATGAAGAATATCGTTTTTTCGTAAAATTCATAATAAAATAGTTATCATAATTGTAATAAAATGATGATGGGTATCCGTAATTTGAGAAAAAATTAAAAGAAAAATTTTGATGTAATTGTGTGATAAAACATAGTTTTTAATTCCAAACAACTTTTCATAATAACAATTTTTGATATTCTGGAATATAAAGGTACTTTACTCTCGAAATTGATATTTTTGACATACCTCGTAAAAAATTGACAAAATTGGATATCTGATGGTTGAGTTTTGGATTTTAAACTATTTTGTAAAATTGATAATAAAAAAGTTTCCTATATGGATACTAGCTACGCAGACATACTGTGTAAGAGCTTCTTTATAAGAACTTTCAAATTGTAATGCCATATTCGGATTCAGCATAATCAATAACATAATAGAAACATATCTGATCAAAGTAAAATGATGAATTCAACGATATTTTTTAAATTATTGATACAAAACATTTATTATTGTTTAAACAATTAATAAACAATTAGCGGTAAAATCGGTGAGTAAAACTTTTTACTTTAACATGTATATTTATAATCTAACAAAATAAGTGTTAGCAAAATATAAGCTTGTTTGAATTTGTCCGAAACAATGTATGTTTTTGTTCTATATTGACTCCCCTATTATGTAATGAGTTCTTTACTTTATTATGTCTTTAATATTTATTTTAACCCGGCATCCGACAGGTGAACTTTTTTGCCACTAACAGACAGGTGGGCGGTGACAAACCCCAGCAATTGAAATAGTTAAAGAATCTCAAAAAATAACTATCTTTACGTTTAGTTTTCTGTGATATGTGGAACGTCAACATCGTGAAGCTGGTCAGGATAGTCACTATTTACACTAACATTATCTATTTATTCACTTACTTCCGAATCGCTCTTGTCAATACATTCGTCACTGTTTGCTTCATCCCATAAGGACTGAAAGCGTGGTTATTCTCGTTCGTAATTCATTTTAGTTTAGACTAATAAAAAAATATGTAATACGTCTGTAATAAGTATTATTCCCTTACCTATACCTACTTGTTTATAGGAGTAAAACAAAATAAAGACCATTCTGCAGAAAGTACAGAATCCGGTTCGTGGGGTGTGACCACTTTCAATCCAAATATACTTGCTGAAACTAAACGGACCACTAAAATTTATGTGTCATCGCATAGATAAATATACAATAGCAAGCTATGTAGCCGCTAGTTCCACTACATACAAAATTTCCTTATATTTTAGGCGCTTCAGCATTGTTAGGTGTACGACACCCCATCTGTCGGATGCCGGGTTAACTGAAATTACTTAATTGATTAGTCTTTCTTTTAAAATTATTTATACTAAACACAAATAATTTATATCTACTTATTTTGCAAAATTTATTTTACATTTATAACGCGCAATTGACATCGCGATTATGACTAAGTCATACAAATAAGTCCGTACAGATAAGTCCGTTCCATACAAATTATCTCTCATATACCGGTCCACCTCTGTTCTGGAACCTTCGATTGAGGCAACATTCAGTCTGCTTATGCTTCCAGTCTTTTAAGTCAAGCGTCCACAGACCCGCATCGTACGCATCGTACGCAACGGATTTTAGTTTGACAATCGATAATGCGATCCGTACGATGCGGATCAGTGGACGCGGTTACATAAGTTTCTGTACAAGGCAAACTAAAATCCGTTGCGTACGATGCGTCCGATGCGTACGATGCGGGTCTGTGGACGCTTGCCTTTAGGCGGAACCTTATTGAACATCGATCCTTCGATCCTACAATAGGCAGGTATTAGAGAGATATCGCAAATGCAAACGATAATATCGTGTCAAGACGTAAATAACGTATAACGTTCTATTTCAGCACAGGCAACAAGAGAGTTATCGCAAATTTTCTGGGGCGGGGCTTAACGTTATTATGACAACCGACGTTTGGTATTACAATGTAACCTAGAAATTAATTTTGGGGAATACTGTAATTGTTTTTTATTGAAAAATGAATTTGGATATTGAGCTGATATTTGGATATTAATAGTTAGTATAAAAATAATATAAAATATCTGAATAAATAATATCCTAACCACAAAAAGTAGTCTATTGTAGACAAAATAAAAATGCACGTGTTTCTCAACATAAGATGATTCACAGTATTTAGTTTATAAAATTTGTATTCTATACATTATTTTTATGTTTCATCCCAAATGTCAAATTAGCGTTAACGTTATTACCGTCCCTTATTTCAACCTAAATAGCGGGACACGCTATCCGGTATTAGCGTAACATTCATTCTGCGCTTGCGTATATGTCAAAATAGCGTATTCCGCTATTAGCGTGCGATAAAAATGCATTTGCGATATCTCTCTATTATTTGTTACCTGCTTACGGTAAACATGTACGGTCGACGATATGAATTTATGGTCCCATCGGGATATTGTCAGGTATTTTCGTAACAATATCCTTTCAACTATTGGCAATTAACTATTCTTCGTTGCAGCGTTTATGTCCTTTGTAACCATTTTTCTGAAATTGTATAATCACTATAATAAATTGGAATATAAATATAACATCCCGTGTTATACCGTTAACGCGGTGTTGGTGTTATATCAGGGTAGTCTGATATATCTAGGGACTACGGTATAGAGGGAAGGTAAGGCGGTGGTCTCCAATAGACGCTATAGGCAGTGTACAGCGTCATGCCGTAGAAAAATTGTTAATTTTCGTTACTTTTTATAAACTTTGAAAGACAAAAACTATCTTACAACTCAAAATAGTCAAAAAAGAGTAATTCTAAAATAAATTTAAATTACGGAGTGAATTGAAGTGACCACTGTTTTAGTTGGTTTTCTCCAATAGACGCTGTAGGCTGCATAAAGCGTGTATTGGAAATCACAGCCTAACAGGCCCAGTAATACGCTTCAACCGACAAATATGACCCTTGGATTCACTCAAGGTACTCATTTTATTCAGGCTAAATCGATAAATAATAATAGTCTCCCGTTTTATACCGCACGCGGCTTTGGGAGTATAGCAGGGTAGTCTGCTATATCTAGGGCCTACGGTATACAAGGAAGGTAACAGGGCCAGTGCTACGCTTCAACCGCCTATTATTACCCCTGGTTTTACCCAAGGTACTCATTTTATTCAGGCTGAGTCGACCTGGGGCCTATAGACATTTAAAAATATCTAGTTGTTCTTGCCGGCGGCGGTAGGATTTGAACTCCGGACCACCGGCATGCGAGGCAAGTACACTACCACCTGCGCTAGGCCGGCCCTAAATAATAAAATAAAAGACTTATACTATTTCAGTCGGTATATTTTATCAATAATCTCAAGGAGTACTTATAACTAACAAGGTTTTGGACAGATAGCCCTCAATTAAAATGCTATCAATCATTAAGCTTTTGATTTCTTAGATATAAACTGTGGTCATTTAAAAAGCACTCAAAATAAATGCAGAAATAGGTGTATTTTTAAATTTAGTTTTACTTTTAGTTTGGATAATACCAACTGCCATGCAACCATGGCGTCGTGATGAAGTCACCTATTTTTTGTTTAAATTGAAACCTCTATTATTTCTTTAAAAATTAAATAGAAAATTAAATTATATAAAAGGTTATAAGTATCTGTGTTGCCCTATGGTTAGTAGTTTTTGATATACAATATGTTAATATGTTAACTAATTCGTTGGGCAGATTCAAAAAAATATGTTTAACTTTTAACAGCTGCAACTATAACTGGTTAATAAAAAACAATCTAAATAAAATCCTCAAATTTGGGACCTTTTCACTGGTTTGCATTAAGCAAACCTTACGACTAAACTTGCCAATAGAGATGAAAGACAATCTACGTTTTAGCTGCAGACTTTTAACTCTGACTTTTCACACCTTGTACTATATATCCAAAATACTAACTTTAAGGCAATAGTGACACACGTTTATTAGTGACAAAAATAAATAGATGACCACACAAGGAATCAGATTTTCTAGTATCCAAAATAAAATCAAAACTAACTTTAAATACCAAGTCCGCTCGCCATTTTTCTTTCTAACATGTCGCATTTGTGAAATATTGGAAGTCGGTATTTTTCAAATGTACACAGTGTATACTCTAATACTCTAATAAATATATCAAACAGTCACCAAAAGTTTTGAATTGTCTGTCTACCTATTTATTTATTTTTAAATGGTCTGATATAATGTTTAACCAAGTTTGGTGGAGAATTTGATTATTATTATTATTATTATAGTTGTTGTTTGTCATTGGAAGACCCTAACGATACTTTTGACCTTACATAGGAGTACTATGTAGTCTTTGCTCACTAACTTTTTGAGTTTTATTGAAATGTTTTATGGAAGATGTTTTGGAAAGATATTTATTTGTTGTTGTTACGACTGTTGTTTTTATTGTTTTTATTTCCCTGCTATGCATATCTTCGATAAAATTTTGATTTCTGGGTATTCTAAATAGTGTATATTTCTTTTAGATATTATGAGTCTAAGGATTTTTCAATATTTTGTTAGACATTTACAACTACACGTAACATATTTTGTTTCTTTCAAACACTAACTTTAGGTATAATCTCATTATTATGATTTTTATATAAAATTATATTTTAAAATTGCCGTGGTAAAAATTTCTTCATAAAGTTGGCAGAAAATCTTTTAAGTTTTATCCTTGAATGGAAAGGATTTGCTTCGTTACAGGATAAACTGTTATAATATCATTAGTGTGATGATTTTTTTTTTATTTACAACAATCCGCTTTAACCTAATAAGGTTGTAAGCGGGATAGTAACAACTGATTACACTTTCTTTACTAAATTACAGTCTTTTAGAAACAAAAATAGTTTAGTAGTATTGTTACAGTTTAAATTGTCTTTAAGATTGTTAGCTAAATGGTATTTAATTCTATGTCTATTGAACTTTTCACCCTTTTCCACTAGCACATGTTTCACTGTAAGGGGTGAATTGCACTCATCGAAAATTGGAGGTTCTTCTTTTTTGAGCAAATATTCATGAGAAAACTGAATATGTCCAAGTCGTAAACGGAAAATAATTTTTTGGTTTCGTCTGGATACCTCGGGTGGTTGCCATGGTCCAACCTTGTTTTTTATCTCATGAATATTTGATGATGTGGATTTCCATTTGTTGTTCCAGTTTTTGAAAAGATGTTTTATGAAGTAGCTTTTTAGATCCATTCTTACAGATTGGAGCGACATGGGAATAATGTTATCATTTATGGCTTCTTTGGCATTTCGGTCTGCTGCTACTCCAACATGTGATGGGACCCAGAGAAATTTTATTCTTAAATCTTCAGTATGCAATTTATATAGTTCTTCCTTTATTAGTAAAGCTATTGGATGCTGCGTGTATATTTTCCTTATTACGTTTAGTGATGACATAGAATCTGTGACGAATAATATCTTCTTCATTTTGTTCGTATTTGCGTGCAGTATTGCTTGGTAGATCGCATAAAGTTCCCCAGTTAATACAGTTGCAGTATCCGGAATTTGATGCTTGTGAATCTCTGTATTGTTAATAATTGCCACTCCGACTCCATTATCAGTTTTATATGAGTCTGTAGAGTATACTGTGTAATCGGAATGAGAGTTAATTAGATCTCTGAAGTGTTATAAGATTAGATTGGGGTCAGTGCTATTTTTTTGGAATTGTAATAGACTGCAACTGACTGTTAGAATTTTTACAGTACAAGGTGGAGTTGAAGATATTTCTTTGCATTGATACAAGGGTGGAAATTTCCGCCAGTTAAGTAGCTCCATTGATTCTGCGAGAATAAGGGAGATTGAACTTTGAAGAGTCATTAGTCATGGATAGATCTAAAATGTTATTTATTGGAATTCTTTTATATCGATACATCAGTATCAGAGTGCACCATCTCAAAAAACATAGTTCTTCACAAATCAACTTTAACTTATTTTTTCTGAGAGGAAATATTTTTAATCTGTTGTAAATAGTCCATTTTTTATTCAAATAGAACAATATTTTGGAATTAGAAGTGTATTTTATGGTTCTTTTAGATGATAATTTTTATTTATTATTTTTTTAAAGAATTAAGATTTTTTTTGAGTTGGTGCCCTATGAAACGATCAACACGTGATTTTTTTAATAGTTAGTGCATTTGGTATACGATATTTGTATAAAAATCAAATAAAAAATTTTAAGTATTTATTTATAAAATAAAATTTATGGTATGAAAAATTATAATAAAATCAAAATCATTCCGAATCTTCACTTTCTTCAGCAGCGGCAGCTGTGGCAGATGTTGGTAAGTTCTGGAGAAACTCGCAGTGAATTCTGGGTAATGCACCTGAGGAGCAGAGCGACAATAAATCACGTTTTTTAAGTTCGGGCACACCAGGAGGTTTATTATAAATAAAGAGGATGAGAGATGGTTCTTCATAAGTTACTCTTGTTCTATTTTGTCGAATATGACCTTATATTTTTTGTCAAAATAAGATTTCTTATACATTATTTTGTATGGCTGGTCTTCCTCAAATCTTAGAATTTGGATTTCGCTCCATTTTACTTTGTCTCCGGCTTCATTTACATTAAATTTTTTCCCCATTTTTTGTAAATTTTTTACTTCATACACTTTGGTTGTCTCTTCTGTAGTTTACGGCCGTCCAGTTTCCTTAGTCAAGCTAATTATCGGTACCAGTTGCGATGGAATATAGAGCGGGTTTCCCTTCAGGTATCTTTTTTTTTCTTTTTATATGAGGTCATGCATTGCATCACCCTCATTTTGAGTATGCCCAACTACTAAGAATTTCTGGGTTATGCTTTTTATTGGTAGATTTTGACAGCAATACAAAAACAAGCTAGCAGTGAACTTGTTTTTGTTTTTGCCCGGGCAATTATCAGAATAAAATATTATGTGCTCATATTGAGCTGCGTGGTTCTTTAGATACTACCAAAGACACGTACCTATTTTATTCACACCTCTGTTTGCGATACCTGCATGCCACAAAAAACTATAGCCATGTTTATGGGAAATATCAAAAATAGTGAAGTTGTAACATGATAGCCGCCTCATATAAAAAAATCACTCCGATTTCCTGTTGGTAGTGACAATACAGCTTGGAGATCGAAGCAACAAACTACAGTATTTCCATCTTCCTTTGAATTATTGATATCAAACTCCTTCTCTAACCATCTCTGATTTTTTTTCTGCAATATGTGCATCATAAATAAGTTGTTCTAATACTTTTTCATCTGCTGTTAGATTTTGAAATGAGTTGCAGAAACAACACTGGTCCTTTTGTGGCTGAAAAAAAGGAAACATTAAATTCCGTGTTAAAACTCATGGTGTAGTAATGGAGTTTTACGGGAATTTTCTGTTCTTCTCTACATTTTCTTGATACATTATGTACATAGTAGCTAGATTTAGAGATCAGTCTAGGTACTGTTTGTTTGTCCTTGCTCTGCAATAATGAGAGTCAATTAGTAGAAAAGATTTGATGTGGCACCTCACGAAATCTTTTTCATCATCTAGCACCCTTGGTCGCCCAACATTTTCTTTTCCTCCGCGATTGTCATTCTGTACAAACCCTAACCCTTTTTTTTTCATTGCGGTAATTATTATCCTATTTGAAATGTTTAAAGTGTTAATAAAGAAAACCTTACATACTCTAATTTTTTCATTTTTCACCTCAAAGTAATAAGCTCTATTTTCACTTCTATGACTCCCTTCTTTCTTATATTGATATTTTGGCCTAACCGACATTACACTTTTAACTATAAATCTCGCTGCCTATTTACATCACCAAGTCCCCAGTAGTGTTTTAACAGTTCTTCCCTTTCTGTGTCACTAATTTTTTCTGAACATTTTATTTTGCAACGGTCAGTGCAAGCAGCTTTCACAGACCGTGCAGCGGTTTCGTTGTCTTTTTTATTTTTATCAAAATCGCTCGAAAAAGTTGGTCAACTAATATCACCTCGTGAGAACTGGTGTTATCTATCTATTGAAAACTTGTGTAACCAAAAATACATATAGAAATAATTGCATGGTAGATACAGCATCACCACTATGTCCACCACGTTCTTCCATACATCCATTTGCAACTTTTAACATATACATTGTTCTTTTGATCCCTGAAGATCCCTTTGATACGTGAAGAAACTGAAATATCTGATAATCAATTTGGCTTTATGCAGGGCAGATCAACAAAAGATGCAATTTTCATTCTAAGGCAACTGATGGAAAAATATAGGAATAAAGAGACCAACTCTCATATGGTATTCATTGATCTTGAGAAAGCATATGATAGAGTTCCTCGTGAGATTCTGTGGTGGGCACTCAATAAGAAAGGAGTCCCTGGCGAATATGTAAAGATTGTGAGAGATATGTATGAGGGAGTAACGACTAGTGTTAGAACAGGTGTGGGAGAGACTGATAAATTTCAGGTGAAAGTAGGATTGCACCAAGGCTCGGTGCTTAGTCCTTATTTATTCTCATTAATTTTGGACCAGATAACAGCGAAACTACAGGGTAGTATTCCATGGTGCCTAATGTATGCTGATGATGTAGTGTTGATAGAAAATAGTGAAAGAGACTTAGAACAAAAACTGCAACAGTGGAGACAAGCCCTGGAGGAAAAAGGTTTAAAACTTAGTAGGACAAAAACAGAGTATTTGGAATGTTCATTTAAAGATGGAGTTACTACAAATAAAATGGTATCTTTGGATGGTGAAATGATTGTGAAAAGCAATAGTTTTAAGTACCTGGGATCGGTATTACAGAGTAATGGAGAAATAGATGCAGATGCATGCAGTAGAATTAGGGCTGGATGGATGAAGTGGAAAGAAGCGAGTGGTGCGTTGTGTGACAGAAAAATTCCAATGAAGCTGAAGGGAAAATTCTATAAAACAGCCATAAGACCGGCTATGATGCACGGAACTGAATGTTGGGCAGTGAAAAAGAAAGAGGAACAACGAATGCATGTGGCGGAAATGAGAATGCTTAGATGGATGAGTGGAGTGACAAAGAAGGATAAAATTAGAAATGAGTATATTAGGGGAAGTTTAGGTGTGGCACCAATTGATGCCAAAATGAGAGAGCATAGGTTAAGATGGTTTGGTCATGTTCAACGTCGAGACGTTAATCACCCAATACGAAGAATAGCTGAAGTGCAGATTCCTGGTAGGAGTAGGAGAGGAAGACCAAAAAAGACCTGGGCGGAGACGATAAGGCAGGACATGTTGGTAAAGGGGATTAACATTGATATGACCCAAGATAGAATTGTGTGGAGAAACGCAATTAGGGAAGGCGACCCCGCATAGGGATAAGGCAAAGAGAATGATGAATGATGATGATGATTGTTCTTTTGATCCCTAACTTTTTCTATGGCTGAATATTCATTATGACGTTACTATCTTAGTTTTCGACGCACTTTATAAACTTAAATTTCAATTGTTTTTCAAGTAAAGTATATTTATAATCATACACAATATAAAATAACTCCCAAAAGAGGCACCGAACACCTTAAACACATAGAAAACTCACACGAATGACAATGAAGGTGCAGATTTTGCAGGTATTAACCGTTTCATACGGCACCATTATCAGTTGGTAGCTGACAACAGTTCTACAGATCAAGTTTCATTACGCACTATTTCACATGTTGCGGTATGAAACTACGACGGTGTTAACAAAATATTCGATTCTGCATGTTAACAAGTCAAAATTTTTTTTATGGTGTAGGAATTTTTAAATGGTGCAATTTGAAACTGATAAATAAACATATTTTAATCATTTCCTCATACTTATCTCAATATTGAAAAATCTTGAGTTGGTGCGCTCTGATACTGATGTATCGATATACATTTTTATGCTAGAAGCGTAATTAAAGGTAAACAGCTCTCTACGAACCATTAGAGTGGGTTCGCATATATGAGCTTGTATGCTATTTATCGGAGTTGTTCTGTATCTGTATGCTCCAAGTATAATCCTTAGGGAGGTGTTGTGTAGCGTATCCAAAGATTTTAACGTTATTTTGCTGGCAGATGCATATGCGACACATCCGTAGTCAATCTTAGAACGAATTAAGGATCTATATAGCATAAGCAGTGTTTTATCTTCAGCACCCCATGTTCTGTGAGCTAGATACTTTAACAAGTTAAGGCCATTTCGACATGAAAGGACTACTGTTAAATATACTTTTTCAATTTAACTGTTGATCAAATGTCACTCCTAGGAATTTTATTTCGTTTGTATATGAAAGATTTTGATTCTGAAGCATGAGATTTGGTTTATCCTCGATATGTTTTTTTTTAAATATTATACGTTTTGTTTTATTAGAACAAAAACTAAAACCGGTCCTTAAAGACCAATTTACTAGTTTATTTAAGTGTTCCTCTAATATTGACGCCATATGATTTACATTTTTTCTGAGAACAGTTTCTGCATGTAAGAAGATGTTCCATATTATGTGTTTCTCCACAGTTAAAGTTCACATCGTTTTGATATTTTTTCCAAATTTTTACCATGTTTGATTTTATTAGAGGGACCTCCGTTCTTATCCTATTCATAGTTTCACGTTTTAAAATCTAGATATTGACTGGCCTAATGAACATGGAGAAGAAGACAAAACTCAGGCGGTTCATACTGACCTGTTCCTGTTCATGGACCTGTTACAAGGAAGCTTTTCCTGGATTTTAGTCGCTTTCGTGGGGTTCCAGCTTTATATAGGGGATGTCGCTACGTGCTCTGTAGCGCCTCTGCGTGTTGAGAGTTCTGCAAAACCCGCTGTTTTATATAGATTTGAGAGTAGCGTTGGTTTCATGCACCCCGTTACTATCATGAATGTCTCATTTAGCTCAGTATCAACTTATTTGGTGTGACCAGATCTGCCCCAAACCGGGCACGCATATTTACCCGTTGAAAAACGCCGTGTTTCGTAGACGCCAGGACATTTACTTTCCGTTAAATTTCTGAGTACGTTTTTCCTAGTTTTTAATTTTTCTCTAATTTTTATGCATTGTTGTCTCCAGTGCAGAGTTACTCCAAGATATAGGTTGGTCGGTGTGTTCTAATGTTTTACCATTCTACGTAATTTGGACTTTTCGCTTGGCTTCCTTTGCACGAAGGTGGAAGACGCACACTTGGGTTTTAGAAGAATGGGGTCGCTGGGAATTCTGCAGATAGTACACAATCGTTGTTTTTAAGGCAGTTTCGAGTTTCTCCTCCACTTCTTCAAAACCATTCTCTTGAGCACATATTACGAGATTGTCAGCGTAGAGGAGGGGCTTGGTTTAAGTCGGCGTGGGTTGGTCATTTTTATATAAATACATTGAAAAGCGTTGGTGCTAAAACATATCCCTGAAGGAGGCCGTAATTTAGAACTCTCCACTTACTTAATTTGCCCTCAAGCATAACGAAAATACGTTTGTTTTGCAGAAAGAAATATACGACCTTACCGGCGGAATTTATTGTAATTTACTGTGCAAATAGAAAGCGTATAAACAAGTTTTTCTACTCTATCTCATATTATGCAAAAGCTTTTAGTTTGTGAAAACTGTCATTATAGATAGCAGTGCGTGAAGGATTTAAAGTGTTCGTGAAGTAACAATGTATTTTAAATGTGGTTTAATTTTTCGCACTGTTTTTTGGCACACTTTCATAACGAACGATCTACAATTATTGAGATCAAATCTAGCCCTGCAAAAAATTACGTATGTCTTGTTTTAATCTGAATTTATATCATTGGCTTATCAATTAATTTGATTAACATTATAAAACATAAAAAATCAATCAAAACCTTTAACACAGAACTTTAATCAAAAATAAAAAGAATTAGCAAAATTATAAGTAACAATAATAAATAAAATCAAACAATATGTTGTATATGTCTACCACAAACATCTCTACATAACCTAACTTTTCTTGTTAAGTTGACGTACACTGCAAAGGTGAGGTAAACTGGAAAGCATATCTGAAATAAGAATAGACATGTACTGTATAGCTATCTCTGTCGTTATAATCAAATATCCTTAACTCGCGTTGTCATGGTGATGACATTTGAGCAATAAACAAAAGTTTTGACAGTTTTATGGTTTGAAAGAAGTTAGAATTTTTAAATGTCAAAGGTCTAAAAATTTTAGAATAGAAATGAATTCCAGTGACGAAAAGTTACAGTTTTTTTATTTGTTTATCGTAGATAAAATATTGTATAAAACTGTGCGTAAAGTACTTTTGCGAACTTACGCGATGTATAGCACTCGCCCCGCTGCCGCTCGTGCTCTAAACACGCGGGCGTTCGCAAAAAGCATAATTGACGAACTGTTTCATAAATAACTATTGTGACATCTTAAAAATTATTAAATAATCTTTGAACTAAAATTGTTCAAACTAAATCTTAAGTAATCTAACTTGTACAAGTCAATTTTGTTTATTAGTATGTAAATAAATTGATTTCTGTAAGCTGAAGTTCTCTATTGTACGACGAACAAATTTCGGTGCTTACTCTAATTAAGTAACTAACAGCAAAATCCTTATTGCACGAGACCAAAACTTTAATGGTTTAAATGGATCCATTAATTCTTGAAAGTTGTTCACCTGAATTGGATGTAATTGTTTTAATTAAAGACGATTAATGCATTCATTTTCACGTGTAGCTCTATTCGCGTTTATCCAAATTAATATGTTGGGTACTTTATTTGGCACGTTTCTTATGGAATGAAGCGTAATTCGTTAATTAGGATCATATTGCTGGGTAATCTACCGTCCATAATCTAATAACTCTTTTATTAACTCAGTCTCTTAATCTCCCACCGAATTCAGATACTTTAATTTTAATCTATATATTCCAACAGTATTTTTAAGTTCGTTTTATTTTATTGGTCCAGAATATTAATTACTTCTTAACTGTTAAATATTCTTCTTACACACACCAAAACTTATATGGAATCTGATGTTTCTTATTATTTCGTGCGAATTAAAAAAAAAACGAACACATGAAGTCGAAAAATATTAATTTATTTTAAAGCAATTTAATAACAAATACATAACAATTAAATAAAACAATAAAGTATTTAACAAACAAATTGAAAGTACAGTATTTCTCATGATCATCTTTCAGTGCGTCACAGTTTTTCGATTTCTTTCTAACGCATTAAATTGTATGTGACAGAAAAAAAGGCACGTCGGTGATTACATTTCGTCGGTGACATTTTTATAACATTTATTCTAGTTATTCTAGTTGTCGATAGATGGCGCCATAATAAAAAAATAATTTTTTTTTAATTAGATAATAATATTACAAATATAATCTGTATAATTTATAAGACTATACAAATCAAAGAAAATACCATTTTATAAATGCAAGAAACACTTTTGATTTGTTTTTATTCCAAATTGAAAATAAAATGTGACAACTGTCAGATTTAACTAAAATGTAATGTTAGAATAAATGTCATAAATGTGTATTATCACGGACTTACCCTTTTTCCTATCATGTGTTACGCACTGAAAAATGATCATGAGAAATAGTGTAGTTGTTTTAAAGTCAATACCATACAAAATTTCAATGTAAAACGAATAGTATTTAAATTGTTTTTATTTATTTTTTTTTGTTTTTTGTAGCAATCAGTATTATCACATCTAGTCCTTATGCAAGCTTCAGTTTGCGTGGGCGCGCTGCTAATCAAATTATCAACATTTCGTTGTGGTAGGTTGCTCCATCCTTTAAGAGCAGCTTGTACTAGCCGTGCGGTATTTTGTGGATTATCCCGGCGAGTTTTAAATTTTCTTTTAAGCATATCCCACAAATACTCTCTAGGGTTAAGCTCGGGTGAGCAAGCAAGCCACTCCAAACAAGGGATACCTTCTGCTTCAATGATGTCTGTAGTCACTCTAATGGTATGTAGAGGTCCATTATCATGCAATAAAATTAAATTTTCTCCTGTTGCATCTCTCCAGAGCCTGATTACAGGTTATCAACATACCTGTGAGCAGTTAAAGTTGATTGGCTGAAAATTAAAGGATTTTTTACGGATCACAATTCCTCTCTAGAACATTACACTTCCCCGTGTATATTTGTGAACAGATATGACAGTTTTCGGACAGATATGACATACGATTTCGGGGGTCATCTGATTTTACACAAATCCTGACTTTTTTTGAAAATATCACTTTTTGTCAATTCCCAATGTTCCAGTTTATGTGGTGAAGACACCAATTTAGGCGATCAATCTTGTGCTGCCTGGATAACTCGGGAACTCATAACTATCTCCTGCTGTATACTTTTTGATACAAACTCTTCTTCTTATCGTTTCAACTGAAACAGTTACACCTGTAGCTTCCAAAAGCTGCCTTTGGAGCTGCAGGTGAGAAATTTTTGGGTGTCCTCCAGCTGATTGGACAATTAAACGAACGTGGAGATCCCTTATTACTTTTGGCGACTTTGCTTTATTTTTGAGCTTTCCTTGTTCCTGTTACCCAGCATAGGTTTTGGACCTAGTATTATAGTCCTGTATTACGCCTAGATCTACAACTATGTCCCTCTGAGAACATTACTTCCTCCACAAAACCAATAATCTTTCCTCGTTGTAAGTTCTATAACCCCACATGAGGCATATTTTCGTATTTGGACGCAAAAGTTAGTTTATTTATTTTCGTTCAATTTGCAATTTAAGCAAATAACCTATACCGTACCGAGCTGTACTATCCGATTGTCTTATCGATTTGTTTATTTTCAATAAAAACCTTTATTCTTCGCAACATTAAGTTTTTTTCAAAATAAATAAATATTGAAAATGTATAATCTTTCTCAATTTCTTTGCAACACGAAAATGCAGCAGCTGCATAATACTATGGTCAAATCTGAGAGTGCAGGAAGAGTCTATACCGGTTTCGGGGTTGTTTCCCCCTCATCAGTAGTCCCGTATCCTCTTCTCTCAGATTCTTCCACGTACCACACTTTGGACCTTTCCGATTTGAAAAGAAAGAAATGTCACGAATGAACTAAGGCCATGTACCGAAAAACAAAGTAAGTTATCAATCGAAGTAGAACAGAAAACGACAATAAATATCGTCTCCATACCACCAGATTGACAACAGGTGGAATACTTTCTTTGGTTAGACCTCCTGAGATTTTCAAAATTTATAAATCATACAGGATGCCGAGGAAATTAAGATGAGAGAATTTTAAATAATTCACAACTCATCTGCTCAGCGTGGTAAAAGCTCCAACAAGAAAGATTCCTTAATACTCAAACAAAAGAGTAAATGAATTAAAAATGTATAAACATTCTCAATTTCTTTGCAAATACTATGGTCAAATCTGAAAGTGCAGGAAGAGTCTATTCCGGTTTCGGGGGTTTATTCTCCCTCATCAGTAGTCCCATATCCTCTTCAGATCTATAAATCATATAAATCTACCAGATTTATAAATTTTGAAAATCTCAGGAGGTGTAACCAAAGAAAGTATTCCACTGTTGTCAATCTGGTGGTATGGAGACGATATTTATTGTCGTTTTCTGTTCTACTTCGATTGATAACTTACTTTGTTTTTCGGTAGATGGCCCTAGTTCATCCATGACATTTCTTTCTTTGCAATTCGGAAAGGCCCAAAGTGTGGTACGTAGAAGAATCTGAGAGAAGAGGATATGGGACTACTGATAAGGGGGAAACAACCCCCGAAACCGGTATAGACTCTTCCTGCACTCTCAGCTTTGACAATAGTATTATGCAGCTACTGCATTTTCGTGTTGCAAAGAAATTGAGAATGTTTATACATTTTTAATTCATTTACTCTTTTGTTTCAGTATTAAGGAATTTTTCTTGTTGGAGCTTTTACCACGCTGAGCAGATGAGTTTTAAATTACATAAAATTCTCTCATCTTAATTTCCTCGGCATCCTGTATGATTTATAAATTTTGAAAATCTCAGGAGGTGTAACACAAGGAAGTATTCCACCTGTTGTCAATCTGGTGGTATGGAGACGATATTTATTGTCGTTTTCTGTTCTACTTCGATTGATAACTTACTTTGAAATAAATTTACTTTGAAATATATGGTGATTCCATATAAAATTGGGTGTGTGTATATTAGGTCTCTTGGCCTGTTCTTAACCGAATTTAAGCTTGTATGCGTAGCTGTGATCTTGAGTGCCAGCTATCCCGCCACCTTTTAAAGGACCTTCCTGCCGGTATCTTGCTTGTTGGCTTTGAATCTCTGGCAATACGGGCTATTTTCTCGCTGTCCATTCTCGTCACATGCCGATTCACTCTCGTCTTTTCTGTCTTCCCCACCGTACTATGTCTTATATGTTACAGAGATCTCTTATTATTCCGTTCGGTATTCAGTCTCTTAGTGTTTTCCCAGTTATTGATCTTAACGTTCTTATTTCTGATGTTCTCAGTATCCTCTTCGTTTCTGCTGTGTCACATCTTGTTTCTATCGCGTACTTCATGATCGGTCTTACACATGATTTATATAATGCATAGTTTCCCTTTCAGCCTCATATCTTTATTTCTACAGATGACATCCCTCAGACATCCTGACACGTAATTGGCTTTATTTGCTTACTTTCGGACGCTATCTTTCACATCTCCATAACTACATATTTCGACTCCCAGATATTCGAATCTCGAGACTTGTTCAGTTAGTTCGTTGTTAATTACTAATTTGCATTATGGGTTCAATTGACACTACCAGGAATTTTGTCTTAGCTGTTGATATATTCATGCTGTAGTTCTTCGCCACTGTATTGAAAGTTTGTGCCATTCGCTGTAGGTTATCCTCGTTATCGGAGATTAACATTGTGTCGTCAGCGTAACAAAGGATTTTTATTTGTTTTTCTGCCATCTTATATCCTTTTCCAGTACTTTTAATGCATTCTATTATTATGTCCATTATTAAATTGTGGCAAGCAATGGGCTCAAGCAATCCCCTTGTCTGATTCCCGAGTTGATCTCTACTTCCGATGTTAGTTCATTCTCGATTTTTATTCTGGTTTTGTTCTTCGTTTTGATGTCTTTAATTATCTTTATCATCTTGTTACGCTGATTTTTCTCCTTTAGCAATCTTAGCACATCTTCTAATCTTACACAATAGAAGGCTTTAGTTAGATCTATAAAGCACATAAATGCAGGTTTATTATATTCCAGTGCATAACTAATTATTCTTAAAGATTGGAGATACATATTTTGTATCGTCTAAGTGGCAAGCAGTCCTTAGAATAGGGATTCTGACCTGTAAATCAAAGTGTAAGGGTACGAACATGCCGAAGATACATGGATGTGCGCGATGGAGGTCGCGATCGTGGTCGAGGTTTACATCGATAACGGGCAGAACATACCGAAGATACATTCCTTTCAGTGTTCTTTGCGGTTTATGAGGTGACTGACACGGGTTCTAGGAAAGTTGGTTGGTTAACATTATAAAATTATGTATGTACATTAGCAATAGTAGTGATGACAGTATTTGCATGTCTTCAAGTGAAAGGGGTAGATCATTCGTAATTTTACAAATCGCCAGAATCTGGCTTAACCTAAACAAAAAAGGCAGTATCTAGGAGAATACTATGGCCTATTTAAAGAGCTTAAGAAACACCACTTAGACAGAGCTTATTCTTATATGAGAATGAGTCTGGATACAATATACTAAATATTTCGTCGTTTTGGTGATAAAGAAAATTAACCCACATTTTTGGGCAAAATGATTTAACTGCACCTCGTTATTCAGAACACAATGAAAAATACAGTGGTGGAGTAAGCTAAGAGATTATTTAATTTAAGATCAACTTCTTGGTAACCCTTATACAATAATGGTGAAAGAAGCCAGGTGAAAATTAGCTAGTTACAATAGTTGTAGAACGTATTTTTTAGATTTTTTAATTACTTAATAAAAATAAAAAGCATTGCTATGGCTGTAAAAAATTTCATGACGATTGGTCAATAAACTACATACTTATACAAAAAAAAAACTTTTTTTAACAAGTAAATGTTCTATGCCTATTATCTCAAAACAATAACTTTTAAATATATAGGGTGTCCCAAAAGTAGTGTAGCGGTCGAATATTTCGCGAACTAAACATCTGATCGAAAAACTGAAAAATTCGTTTTCAATCATTTTTAAAAATCTATCCAATGACATCAAATACGATCCCCCACTCCATTCCCTAGAGGTGGGGTGGGGGTAACTTTGAAATCATAAATAGAAACCCCAAGTTTTTATTTCAGATTTAGATTCCTTATGTAAAAGTAAGCAACTTTTATTCGAGACATTTTTTCGAGTTACGGATATATGGCGCTGTAATCGGAAAAAACCATTGATCGTGATACCATGGGTAAATTATAGAAACGGTCTAATATCTCCAGAAATACACTTCCAGATGAAAAATCAAAATATACTATTTTTCAAAAACCTATCGAATAACGCTAAACATGACCTTCCACCTCACCCCCACGACTTGGGGTGGGGGTAACTTTAAAATATTAAATGGCAACCTCCATGTTTTATTGCAGATTTGAATTTGTCATGAAAAACTAAGCAACATTTATTCGAAACATTTTTTGGAATAGTTGATAGATGGCGCTACTAAATTGTCTTTTTCCAATTATAGCGCCATCTATCAACAATTCTAAAAAATGTTTCGAATAAATGTTGCTTCATTTTTCATGTCGAATCGAAATCTGCAATAAAAATTGGAGGTTGCTATTTAATATTTTAAAGTTACCCCCCACCCCACTTCTAGGAGGTTGGGTGGAGGATCATGTTTAGTGGTATTCGATAGGATTTTGAAAAATCTTAAAGACTTATTTTTTGGCTTTTCATTTGGAAGTGTATTTTTAGAGATGTTAGACCGTGTCTATAATTTACCTATGGTGTCACGATAAATGTTTTTTTTCCGATTATAGCGCCATCTATCCATAATTAGAAAAAATGTCTTGAATAAAAGTTACTCACTTTTACATAAGAAATCCAAATCTGTAATAAAACTGGGGCTTCCTATTTAAGATTTTAAAGTTGCCCCCCACCCCACCTCCAATGGGTGGTGTGGGGGATCGTATTTGATGTCATTGGATAGATTTTTAAAAATGATTCAAAACGTGTTTTTCAGTTTTTCGATACGATGTTTAGTTTACGAAATATTCGACCGTTCCGCTACTTTTGGGACACCTTGTATAATAAATAAATAATAATAAATAATAAATTTTATTCATTCATTTTCCACGCGATCAACAGCTCGATCGCGATATAAAACAAACTATTTTCTTCTGGCATCTTCATCGCTGTAAACCATGATGATCGGTCGAGAGGGTGAACTGATTAAACATCCTTAGCATATGCGATCTCAGAAGAAAATAAAGGGTTGTTTTGACATCGATGTCGCGGCCTCACCGCGCACATCCATGTTTCTTCGGCATATCCGTACCCTAAGCAGGTTTGAAGTAATGTTGCACTTCGGTTGCATTGGTGCTATATTATTTAAATCATGCTGTATATGATGCTGATGATTGAAAAAGCATTTAGGCCTAAAATGTGTGAAAATATTTTCGATCATAATAATGAGTAGACTGACTATACAGTGCGTCCATAGAATAACGCATAAATTCATTATTTCGTAAACCGGCGACTTTAAGAAAAAATCCCAAAACAGGTCAATTTTTATTTTTAAATTACAATTTTTAAGCATATATTATACTAGTAGCGTCATCCATGTGGGTATAATGACGTAATCGATGATTTTTTTAAATTAGAATAGTGGTCATGTCATAGCTCATTTGAAAGGGTATTTAATTCTCTATTCAATAATATAAACATTGAAATAATAATTTATACAGGGTGTTGAAAAAGATTTTTTTTAATTAAATTAACTGAGACAAAAAGAAGAATGTATGTAATTTATTTAATTCAAAATTCGTTTTATTCTTGTCAGAAAACAGCAAAAACATGTTTATTTGACAAATAAATATTGCCTTTGGCTTAAATTCAATGTTAGAGCTGCCACCCACCAGCCTCTTGGAAATTTGAACATTACGTTTATAACCCGGTCTATATAGACATTTCAAATAACAAAAATTGCCGGAGAGCCAAATTTTGGTGGAGAGCTAGGGTATACCATAACAAATAAAGTTTAAAAAGTCCCCATCGATCCCATGTGTGCGTCAAAAGTTATTCGGGGTCAAAGGTCAAAATTTGAAATTTTTTGGATTTTTTTCGAAAACGGTAAGTTTTATCAAAAAAAACCTTAAACCAAAGTTGTAGATCTTAAAATTCTCTACAAAAATAGTCCTTACTATTTTTTTCCTAAGAGTCGCCATTCCTGAGATATCGCGATTGAAAGAGTCACATTATACATGATATGCACACGCACCTGTGAGGTAGTGTACTCGGCGCGTTTTTTTACCGTGGTTCCCCCTGTAGGCCTGCTCCACTAACTGTTTTGACAATTTTAGGATAATTTAAGGAAACAATACCGGTCAAGTTCTAGATATTACCTTATTATTGATATTGATTATTGATATTGCTATTGATTATTAGGTTAACTATTGTTTTGATTTCTTTAGATATTTTAATCAGATTCATATTCTTGAAAGTCTACTTCAACAGTCAAGTCTTCTTCGATTTCATCTTCTTCCTCTTCCTCTTGCTGGATATTCAAAAATTGTTCAAATGTGACTGAGTCATTGGTCTCTTCATTAAAATCACAGGAGTCTTCCTCTGTTGTGCTAAACTGGACATTTGAGCAAGACTGTCCTTGGCAGTTGGTACATACTAGAGAACACAGCAACCCGAATTTTTTACATCCACATTTGGCACTACAACCTTTTTTGCAATTGCAAAAAATAGTGTTAAGGAGTTTTTCTGGAGCAGGTGGGAGTAAGGTTTTAATCGGTTCCAGAGTATTATCTATTAATTTCCAACCCCAGTCTTCTGGATTCAGTTCATTGCCTAGCCATATTTGAATTTGATAATATACTCGATACAAATGTTGAAAAGCAGATGCTGATGTTGGAGGAAGACATGATAGTTGTACTTGTTTCTTGTTTTGCGTATTGTTTACAAAAGTTAAGTATCGGTATTTATCAAGACAAATAATTTTTTTGGAGCTCCTTAAACCGCAAGAAGAAAGCGAATTCCTTCCGTAATTATTGTTTGCGATGTAGTATCAAGTTCTGTAAAAACTTTACAGCAGTCAGTCAAATCTTTTTTTTCGAATACTTTAAGTACTGACGTTTTGCCCCTTCTGTACATTGCGGACGTAGTGTCGCAGCCGGTTATCGCATGTAAAAATAAAATATACTTTTGGCATTTGGGATAAGCCGATAAACTATTCGAATATATATCTCTGTTCGCTGTTGAGCCCTTCCAGGTTTCAGAAAATAAATAACTTTATCTACTGGAGTCCTTGCAGTAATCAGTACCAACAAACCAACATCTTCACCAACTACAATTGCTGTGTTTGTTGCCTTAAATTTTTCAATTGCTGTCTCAATAAGGACATCTGCGTCATTTTTAGCTTGTTTAGCTTTGTAGCCAAATAACGGTAACGGTACTAAATGGTAGACGCTTGTAATAAGTACTTATATTCACTTGAGCTGAACCTTTAGCACTAAAAGAAACAAATAATATTATGAACCAGACCTACGGACAATACCGTAGCCATTGCCTATAATAGAAAATCTGTTCTTTTTTAAACAATGGTATATCAAAATGTTTTTCAAGGCCACGTGGATAGAGGAAATTCAGTTTGGGACTGATTACCTTTTGAAGAAATATTTTCAGAATAGTATAATATACTATATAAAAGAGACACAAATAGGCATTTATACTTGTCTTAAGGGCCACATATGTGTATACGTGGCTTATATGTGCATATTTAATGTATAAAGTAACTTCTAAAATCGCGATATCTCAGGAATGGTAACTCTTAGGAAAAAAATTGTAAGGACAATTTTTATAGAGAATATTAAGATCTACAACTTTGGTTTGAGGTTTTTTTTGATAAAACTTACCGTTTTCGAAAAAAATCCAAAAAATCTCAAATTTTGACCTTTGACCCCGAATAACTTTTGACGCACACATGGGATCGATGGGGACTTTTTAAACTTTATTTGTTATGGTATACCCTAGCTCTCCACCAAAATTTGGCTCTCCGGCAATTTTTGTTATTTGCCAAGCATTTTGATGTCTAAGTTGACCGGATCGAAAATCAATGTTTATTTTTTAAATAAAACATTTTTATGTTTTCTGATAGCAGTAAAATGTATTTAGAATTAAGCAAATTACATACATTCATCTTTTTTTGTCAATTAATTCAATTTAAAAAAATATTTTTTGGACACCCTGTATAGATAATTATGTTAATGTATATATTAGTGAATACAGAATTAAATACCCTTTCAAATGAGCTATCACATGACCCCATTCTTATTTAAAAAAATCATCGATTACGTCATCACGCCGATGGATAACGTCACTAGTATGGTACATATGTCAAAAAATTGTAATTTAAAAATAAAAATCGACCGGGATTTTTCCATAAAGTAGCTTGTTTACGAAATAATGAATTTATGCGTTACTTTATGGACGCACTGTAGTACAGAAAAATGGTCTTTTAAGTCTTTGAGGTCTTACAGATATGAGTATGGAGTTATAAATGCTCTTAACCTTCCGATGACCAACCTTTTTTAGTTACACGGATCCCCAACGGGGGTAAAAAATGACCCCAGGTCATAAATTACCTGGAATGAATATTTTCAGCATTTAAATCTTCATCTAACAATACATCCTCGTTTTCTGATACTATTGCATCTTCTATATCATCATAAAAATCGCTAGCAGTAACAATTTCCTGTAACTCAGCCTCAGTAAGATATTTGCGGGCCATATCTTATATGTATACAAAATACTAAGAAACTATAATAATATACGCCAGGAAATGATAATAATGACAAACTGTAGCAGACAGGAATTTCATGATTCGTACATAACAGGCACCACAGTCTAAAAATAGATTTTGATAACGCGCAGTGTAAAACTACTAGGAATTCCACATAATAGACGGTATTTTACTAAACATCAACTTCAGAATATATTTTTTATTCGTAAAATATAGGGAATTTTTTTTATTTCAAAATATGAGGATATCTAGAATAATATTAAAGTCAAATAAAAAATAATGAGTTAAAAATTAAAAATACTTTTGAATTTATTAAAGAAAAACACACGCTGGGGTCCAAATTTACCACCCTTGGTCATCCAAAGGTTAAAAGAAGAATAGCGCAAATTTTTTGCATTACAGGCTCCAGCTGGAAAATGCAAAGGAAAAAAGAACTAGTTAAGGGATATAAATTGTGATATATCTAGGGAAAAGTAACACTAGGAGTAGAGTTGGTGTGATTGCTGCTAAAGAAATGAAAGATAGGTCAGTGAACATTGTAATAAGGGGTGATAGAATGAGGACAGTAAAATTTGCACTTAATAAAGAATTGGTGAATGTTTTGTATGACTATGCTCCTCAAATCGGAACTCGTAGGCCATAAAACTCTCTAAAATCAATGCGGAGACATAAAATGATCAATTCTGAGACATATATCAAAGGAGAGTCAGTTACAGTAGATGGTTTTATTGTACATTTGAGCCAATTCAAGAGAGGATATGATAACGATGATTTACAGACCTTATACAGGCTGTAAGGGACTATACTAAATAAATAGGTTTTAACATAAAGACAAGGAAAGCCAAATAGATCGTCATGAGTAGAAACAAATATCTAGGTTGAAATATAATTTAAGAAGATTATAATATGAAGAAACATCGTTTAAGAATATTCAAAAACTGTTAACTAACAGCGTTAAGACTGCCGCTAGGAATTCGATTATTAAGTAGCATGTCTTCAGCGGTCTATTGTATGAAATGGAAGCATGGACTCTCACTGATGCAATGTCTAAAAATGTTATAAATATAGTAAACGGACAGTGTGGCAAACCAAGCAATTTTACAATATCAAAACAAACAAAGAGAGGTTCTGATGAAAAATTCCAAAATATGTACAACTACCTACATGTAATTATTCAGGAGCAAACAAAAGAGACAGGTGGTTCTAAACGAACATCAAGACTTAAGAAACTTGGCCAGTGTTATGAAGTCGGCACCATGACACTGTTTAGGCACGCTGGTGCTTAATGTCATTCTTCCCTTCTCGACCCCTTCAAAGAAAACGTTGCAATTGATTAATTGAATTAAGATATTCTTTAGAAATGATAAAGAATATACCAATTTCTTTAATTTGCCTTTTTTATATGCATGTGAGATTTTTTCAGTGCAAGTAGTTAATTATATAAATAATATTAAACTCAATTCAAGATAGAGGCAACTAATACATAACATACATGAAAACCCAGCTATGATATTACAACCAGGTGGAAATACAAATTCCATCCCCATTAAAAGAGAAGTTAGTCAACGCGACAGTAACAATATACAACACGTAATATCGCCAAAGCTGTTTAATCTAGCCACAGCAGACGTCTTCAAAACTACAAATTATTTAACATAATATGTCATCAACTTTATTCACGTATATGTCATAAGGTTATATCAAGATTCAAAGAGCTACAAACTATGACGGAGGAATTTGCAGACAGCTTCCAATACGTTAGCCTAAAAGTGAATATGACAAGAGCAGGGATATACTGACATGGGCAGGATTTGGAAAACTTCAACCAGCGTATCCTTCCTGTCATGGCATGCATTTTCAACCTGGATCCTAATCAAGACAAATGTGAAACTAGCCACAACATAAATGGCAATATTGGGTGTCAGGTAGAAAGAGGAACGATCGGATATAGAAATAGGATGAGAACCAGATAGGGCTTAATGAAGAAAGGTTTTACATCAGACCGTCGGTGTCCTATTTCTATCTGGGAGTTGATTTTAGTAAAACTCTCATCTGGAACGTTCACACTAAAAACACCGTGAATAATTGAAAAATAAGAGCTAATCTTTTAGGGACTCTATGTGATACACTGTGAATACTCACTCATGCACTTTGCTAAATACCTACAAAACTTGAATAAGGTTAAAAGCGCTAAGAAAATGACAAATTAACACTTTTTGTGTACTGAATTAAAATTATGAAGAGAGTCATTAACAGACACTAATGCATCCAGTCAGGATTCACCCATAAAACTGCCAACATGCCCACAAAAGAAGGCCAAATCTAGTGTCTCATGCGAGAGATATGTGCTAAGCCATAGAGAATTCCAACACCAGAATAAACGAGATAGTAAGACTCACTATCGACAAAGGCGCGTACTCACTAATAGATCTCATACGCAATAGTTTCATTGCTGCCACCCAAGCTTCTCAACTTAGCAAGCCACGAACTTTCTGATTATTACTATAATGTCCTAGAAGCTTTTCCTCTATTATTTTCAGATAATTCAGCTTAGATGAATAAACACTGAATCAAAGAACCTCCTCCGATCTTAAATACCTGGTAAAATCATTGAATTCCTCCTATGAGCAATCAACGAGGCTAACCCATCTTCCACATTCTCTTCGTCTTCACCCCAGCAGCTCCCAGCATACAAAAAAAAATAAACTTCTTGTTGTGCTTATAGAGGAGTAGAATAACGTGCCCTATAATAATATATTATATTCTAAAGCTACGTTGTGTAATATCTCGTAAAATCGAAGGTATGGTCAAACCTTCAAAGGTTAACAACGGTTTTTAACAAAGTATACTAACTTTAAAATCAAGATGCAGTAGAAATAAACAAACGAAGACACGTTAAATGCTACTAAGAGCACTCCCGAATCATAATTTATCATGTATAAACTTTGGAAAATCATGATTTGGGATTTACAATTATCGTATATACATTTTAAATTATGATTCGGGAGTGCTCCTAGTAGCATTTAACGTGTCTTGGTTTGTTTATTAATTCCTACTGCATCTTGATTTCAAATTTAGTATAGTTTATTATTATCATATTATCATCTTATGGCTTACTCTTTAAGTTTTACTGTTATTTGTTACAGGGAATAAAATAAGTATTTTTAGTAATAAACTAAGAGTGAATATATTTTTCACAAATAATGTAGACTGGAATCATCTGGAAGTTATATTTGATTAAATTATTTTACTTACATTATTCGCCGAAATGCAGTACAATAGTTTGAACGTACCTAGAACAAAATACTATGTTAATACATCACATTCGTATGCTTAAAATTAGATCTTAATTATTAGCCTAGGTCGTTATCTCCCGTTTCTTACTTACCTACATGAACTCTTTAAAGAATAAGAACACATTACCTGTTTTTACAGTTCAGCTGAAATAGAGTTATCAAGAAACCCATGAAATTATCCAGGGATATTAAGATATTTTGCTGCATTTACTGCAATGATTGCATCCCTTCGTGAGACCGTTACGCTAAAATTGGTACACGCTAAAACGACGAGTGAAACAGCTGGCAATTTCCAGAGAGTCGCTTGGAAGCACTAACAAGCGAGTTATGACAATTTAACTCTATAAAAAAATAATCTTTTTGTTATACGACTCACTTTATTTTATTTTCTTTAATAATCTTGTTCAATATAGCATAATAATAAATATAACAATAAAATATGAGAATCTACAAAAAGTAACATCAATTGTAAACATTTCAATTTCTGATAGTATACAAAAAAGTTTTATTGGAAGATATTTTGAATAAATCAATTATCGAGAATCCTATTCTTTATATTGTCCTTTATATTAGAAGTCATCATTATCATTAGGGCTCGGATTATATGTAAGTTACATATTTTTACATATATTACATATTTATAGATTTTTTGAAAAAGTACATAACTCTGCAATGGAAAATATCTTCAAAACAACTTGAAAAACCGACAATTTGACTGTAACACGATGCATTCAAGACACTTTGACAAACTTCTTTTTGTCAGATGCCATTCCATTAAATATATTTGTAATTTTAATATCGGATGCTACCCCATATACAGGCTATTCGGTAAAGAATGGTACATAGCTTAACCTTAGATTCCTTAGCTTAAAATAGGTCGAATAAAGCTAACTTACCTTAGTACGAAAGTTGATAATAACCGAAATACAGGGTGTCGAAGTTAAACTTCTAATTTATTTATTTGGTAAGCGGGGATTTTTTGGGACGACAAATCTGAATTAGCCACCAAAAATGATGTGTTACCCAGAGGGCGCCACATACGTGTTTCAGCGCTGATTTAATACGTTCAATTTTTTTTTCCCCAGTCTAGATACTTTTTGAATAAAAACTTTTATTCTCTTAATATTTTTAATTAAAAAAAGGTATACCAGATTCATCTCGCTAAACTAAACTATTTTCGAGATAAACGTATTTTAAATCTGCGATGCAACATAATTTTTTGCACAAAATTTTTGTAGTTACACCCGAAAAGTAAACTTGAAACCATAATAATTGTGCAAGTTCTCATATTTATGTTATTGCATCGCAAATTCCATTTGAAGGAATTTGCGATACATTTTTGGATATTATTATGGTTTAAGTTTATATTTCGGTTGTAACTACAATGATATTATGCAAAAAATAATGTTGCATCGCAGATTTAAAATGCATTTACATCTACAACAGTTGAGTTTAGCGAGATGAATGGTTTACACCTTTTTTAAGTAAAAATATTAAAAGAACAATAGTTTTGATTCAAAAAGTATGTAGAGTGGGGGATAAAAAAACGTATTAAATCAGCGCTGAAAGGCGTATGTGGCGCCCTCTGAGTAATACATCATTTTTGGTAGCGAATTTAGATTTCTCTTCCCAAAAAAAACCCGCCTACCAAATTTCGTGTTGTTCCCCCATGCCTGCCAGGAAATATTCAAGAATAAATAAAATAAAAGTTTAACTTTGACACCCTTTATTTAGGTTATTATCAACTTTCCTACTAAGGTAAGTTATCTTAAGTCCACTTATTTTAAGCTCAGAAATCTAAGGTTAAGCTATGGCCCATTCTTTACCAAACACCCTGTATGGTTAAGGTGGGTCAAAATTTAAAATATTTAATAATGAAAAAGATTCCGCCCCACCTATATACATATAGACGTGGGGAAGAATATTTTTCATATTACAGATCCCAATCTTTTTCATATTTTCATTCACAGAGTTCCTCTTGTGAACGAATTAATTAGCAACGTAAATAAGGTGTTCCTTAAGGCTCCTTTGTGAGTTCAATTAAGTATACAAAGAGGGGTTTCGCGACGTACCGCGACCTCCCCACTCGATAGGGAACTTGGCTAAGTGCAGCTATTTTTTACGCTGAAAATTATAATATAATAAAGGACGTAATAAACAACATATAAGACTCTTCACAGGCTGTCATATCACCAAAAGAAGTATTTGATAATAAGAAGGTGCATAAAAGTCGTTACGTTACTAGAAAAGAAGTAGCAACTTTTAGTTTATTCTGTGGAACTAATTGAAAATTTTCAGAAGGTTTGCCAAAAAGTAAAAGGCGACATTGGTACAAAAGTTTTGGGGAAGCTTAAGCAAGTTTTGGAAAATAATGAAGGCTTCAAAGCTATTCAGAATATGTCATACACTTTTAGAGGCCATTTTGACATAGAAACGTGTATTGATGGAAACCTGTTGCCAAAATTAAAATATGCCCCTATCACCTCAGTAGACGTGGAGCGAAGCTTCTCTTTATATAAACACATGTTTTCTTATAAAAGACAAACCTTTTCCGTAGACCTAGAAAATTACATTTTTTAGAAATTTATTTGTTACATGTTTTCGACGAATGTTTACATATATATGTACCTATTTTCATAAATTTTCATACATATAATTCGCCCTTTAATTATCATCAACAGATATTCCATCCATCGTCGCATGCGTCTCCCTTAGGTACATTTGTATATACGTAAATTCATTTCTCTTTGTTGTTTTTTGCATCCATTCGTGACCAGACATTCGCTTGATGACATTAGTCCATGTGGTTTGAGGTATACCTCTACTTCTCTTCTTTGCTCTTGATCTACATTCAACAAGTCGCTTCGTCCAACATTTATCGTCTATTCTGCCTGTGTGTCCTGCCCAGTTACATTTTAACGTTTTAGCAATCTGTTGGGATCGCCTTCTTATTTATCATTGGAATTGCTGTCGCTGAGCATTCTACAATCCAAAGCTGTGTGAGTTACATGGGGTTTGCAGACTGTGTTGTTGTTAAGGGACCATGATTCAGTTCCATTTTTCAGAACCGGTAATAAGTGTTAATCGAACGTTTTTGCCTTTAAAATATTTGATAAGTTTGATTCAATATGATTTCAATGCTGTTGGTAATCCTCCAAATGCTGCCCATGCTATGGAACAACTTCTATTTAAATCAATCTTTAGGTTAAGCTCCCATAGTTTGATTTTTTGTCAGTATATTATGACTTATGACTCAACCTTTTCTATATTGTTATGCTTCAGAGTTATATCCTCGGTTATATCTAGAGATTTGTTTGTTAGATATTTAGTTTTTGCTAGATTTAGTTTTAATCCTATTTCTAGGAAGAGGAAATATATTTATTAGACGTGCTACTTCAAAATTATTTTACAATAGTTTATTGTCACCTTTTTTGTTCTTCAGTTTCCTTCCTTGTCAAGGAGGTTGAAGTTGGCATTCATTAATACTACCCCTATCTTTGAGGTCGCTGCACGGAAAATTTTTTTGAATTTCGTCCGTGTCATTCTCTGACATTTCTCAACTAGGACATTATTTTTAGTCATATGTCGTATTTAACTTTAACCTGACCCTAGATTATTAACTGTAGGCTAATGTATTTTTCATCGTGGGTTATATAAATATTCCAAATATAGAAAATTTGTCACTTTGGCTGTATACAATATTTCACTATTTTTTTTTTAATTGAATGCATAACTCCTTTGGAAATGGAAATAAAAAGAGGAGTCAGGCAAGGCTGCATACTATCACCTCTATTATTTAACGCTTATTCTGAAGAGGTAATGCGAGAAACTCTGGAAGATGAAACAGTCGGCATAAGAGTAAATGGAGTCTTAGTTAACAACATCAGATATGCAGATGATACAGTAATAATAGCCGATAATTTACAAGACCTGCAAATACTCATGAGTAAAATAGTAAGGTGTAGTAGGGAGTACGGACTCTCTCTCAATATCAAAAAGACAAAGTTTATGAAAATTAGTAAAAACAACCATAATACTAACGAAATCTTGATAGTAGAGGGCCAGCAGATCGAAAGAGTAAAAAAGTACACTTACCTAGGGACACTTATAACCGAAAATAATGACTACACTGCAGAAATCAAAGTCAGAATCGAGAAAGCACGTTCTAATTTTATGAAAATGAAAAAGGTCCTATGTAGTAAAGATTTAACATTAGCTCTTAAAGTACGCCTAACAAAATGCTACGTATATAGTGTACTATACTATGGACTGGAATCATGGACGTTAAATGTAGAGACAATGAGACGACTTAACGCCTTTGAAATGTGGACGTATAGAAGAATTATGAGGGTTTCCTGGGTAGATAGAGTTACGAACAATGAAGTACTGAGAAGAATAGGTAAAGAGAAGGAAGTTGAACTGACAATTAAAGAAAGAAAACTACAGTACCTCGGACATGTGATGCGGGGCGAGAAGTATGGCATCCTGCGACTCATAATGCAGGGAAAGATAGATGGCAGAAGAAGCATCGGCAGAAGACGAATTTCATGGCTGAAGAACCTGAGAGAATGGTTTGGATGCAGCTCAAAACAACTATTTAGAGCTACTGCCTCAAAAATTAAAATAGCTATGATGATTGCCAACCTCCGTAGCGGAGATGGCACCTGAAGAAGAAGATAACTCCTTTATTGGTCACTCTATCCGTCCATAATATTTTTAAAATTCTTCTTAGAGAGCTTGCAGATTGAAGTAGCGATAGGCTACCCACGTGGCAGGGATAAAAAATGGAAAGTGTAAACTCAAGTTAACTAAATGGAGAATAAGAAGAGATAAACGAACCAGAGGAAGAACAGCTACAGGTTGGCAAGGTGATCTATGAAAGATCAAAAATTGGATCCATACTATACACGACTTTGCACTCTAGATACAAAAGAAGGAGACATATGTCCTGCAGTGGACTTAAAACAGGTCTATGTTGATAATATTATTTTTCCATTATATCTTTCGTGACTTCTATTATTTTAAATAAATTTGAAGAGTACATGATAAAAACAAGGAATGCCACTTTTTCATGAATTTTGGATTTTCTTGCCATGTGGCAGCAAACACTGAGGACTGTCGACCAGCCTATCGATTCAGGACAATGATCAGAAAGGTTAGTCTACATAAATTTTCTAACAATTTGTATCCCGGCAAAGAAAGAGAACTGCCCACAGTCTACCAAACTTAGAGTTTGAGCATTATTAAATTAATAAGTTATTAAATTAATAAGTTAATTTCGATTAATATTCTAAGATTATAGAATAAGAATTGCTGGAATTCTGCTAAGAATCTCTCAAGTAGTTTTTAGAAATCACAAGAATTAAACCTTTATTGGTGTTTACCACAATTTGTATCAAATGTGACATTCCTTGTTTTTCCCCTGTACTCTTCATTTACTTTGTTTTCCTGTTTATTTCTGACTCTCTACATCATTTCTTTATTACCTATATTTTTGTTTGTCACATTTTTCTGCCGTTTGGTTTAATATCTACTTTTCCAAGAGGATGGTTTTCCATCTCCTTATATTGCTTCTGCTCCTCTGTTTTATCTCCTTTGTCTATAATATTTAATTTTAGTCTTATCTTTGCTCCGTATGTATGTTTTTATTTATCCACTTATTTTTCTTAATTTTTTTCTGGTATATCAGTTGCTTCATTTCAATCATCTAAAGAAGTTATAAATCTGTTTTCGTATAGTATCTTGTATACTTTATTAATTCCATGATTGAGAGTTAACCACATTTTAAAGCTTGCAAAGCAATGACGGTCGCTAATTAAATACTATTTCCCCATCGAAAAAGTGCAAAACGTCGCTAAAGCAGTTTTCACTTCAAAAATTTATGTTGCCCAAGCGATGACGGTCGCTAATCCAATACTTTTTCCCCATCTAAAAAGGGCACAACGTTGCTAAAGAAGTTTTCACTTCAAAAATTATTTCGTTGAAGAAATTATTTCGTCGGGATGACGGTTGCTAATTCAATTCCTTTTACTAGCGATGGAATGACGGTGGCGATGACGGTCGCTAATTCAATACTTTTTCCCCATCTAAAAAGGGCACCACGTTTCTACAGAAGTTTTCACTTCAAAAATGTATTTCCCCGAAGTGATGATGGTCGCTAATTCAACACTTTTTCCCCATCTAAAAAGTGCACAACGTCCCTAAAGAAGTTTTCACTTCAAAAATTTATTTCGTCTAAGCAATGACAGTCGCTAATTTAATACCTTTTCCCCATCTAAAAAGTGCATAACGTCCTTAAAGAACTTTCAACTTCAACAATTTATTTCGCCGAAGCGATGACGGTCGCGATGACGGTCGCTAATTCAATACTTTTTCCCCTTTTAAAAAGTGCTCAACGTCCCTAAAGAAGTTTTCACTTCAATAATATTACTATTATTGTACGTACATTATAATAATATATGTACAAAATTTATTTCGTTGAAGCGATGACGGTCGCGAAATCAATCCTTTTTCCCCATTTCAAAATAGATTTTACATTTATTTTAAATTTAAATACTTCTACACAATTTATATAATACACATAATAAATATACGTACAAATTTTATTTCGCCAAGGAGATGACGGTCGCGAAATAAATCCTTTTTCCCCATACAAAAATAGGTTTCACATTTATTTTAAATTTAAATTAATACTTCTATACAATTTATGCATACATACACATAATATAGATATGTACAAAACTGATTTCGCCGAAGAGATGACACATACACATAATATACCTATATGTACAAAATTTATTTCGCGGAAGCGATGATGGTCGCGAAATTAATCCTTTTTCCCCATTCTAAAATAGGTTTTACAATATATATTTTAAATTTTAATAAGTCTACACAATTTATATATACATACACATAATATACAGCATAAGCTATGACCGTCGTAATGACGGTCGCGATGACGGTCGCGATGACGGTCGCGAATTCAATGCTTTTTTCCCCTATCCAAAAATCGCACAACGCCCCTAAAGAAGTTTTCACTTCAAAAAATAAGTTAACCCTCGTAAGGCGGTGAGGGGTTCAGGTACCCCAGACCCCGCTTTTTTCACCTATCTTTTTTAATAAATTTTTTTGATTATTGTCCATTTTTTTATTAGTATTAAATTCAATTCTAAACGTATTCCATCCATTACAGCATTTAAAACTCTTTGAGTTTACGTGCTTTTTTGAAAAAATGACTTTTGGGTGCCAATGATGAAAATTTCGTATCCTGAATTGGACGTTTCTGATGTTCCACCTGAAGCTAACAGATCTACGGGACAAGGTCGGTGTTACTTACGTCAGAGAAAAAAGACCGAAAGTCCCGGCATAACTGTAGTAGTGTAAAAACTTTGTGTTGCTCATTCTGTGAAAAATTTCATGTGTTTGTCTTGCGACTATAATAATTTGTTTTAAGAAGAAATAAGTACTTTTTGTAAAATTATGTTTCGTACTATAATAAATAAGTCCTAATTATCTTTCAAATTAATTTCGCCGACGTTTACATATAAAAAAATGGATATACAGATGGGGTGCTAATGCACCCCGCACCGTTGTTTACGTAAGAATCTAAGCACCGCCTTACGAGGGTTAAAAGCGAATAACGATTTTTTGTAGTTTGGTAAAAAATGCCATTTTCTTCAAAATAGAAAGATTAGCATCAGAGATACGAAAGAAGTGGTTATATAATATATAAATTGTAGCTTTTTTAATTTGCAAGAATCTGTTTGAAGAAAACTTTTTTACGGCAAAAATTTAGTGAGATATTGGCAATTAAAACTTGTACTAGCATGCAAAAACTAACTTTACCAACCCATATAAAGTTATCTCCTTTTGAAATTGACGCATTTAAAAGGATTTAATATTAATGGTCTTATAGCTCTTGTAAAACCTCCAAAATATTGTTTTAAAGAATTTTCTAAGATAAAAAATAAAAAATGTACGTTTAAAAAACCAGTATTCATTTTTTTTTAAATTAAGAAATCCAATTGGAAGAATAATAATGTAAGTCATTGGTGTTTTTTGTACTCTGTATATTAGAAACTTACATATGTACACTCACAATATATTGATTCATACTCGACTCATGGAATCATAGAACACATACAAATGTGTAGACGTAGATGCTTTAGATGACCACTCAAAAAGGACTTATCTTCAAGTCCAGCAGTGGCTTGGAGACTACAGTATTCAGCCAACTAACTGTGGGCGGTATTCAAAAGATGGATCGTTGCATCCATTAGAAATAAAAGAGTCGCCTGCTCCTGAAGAACTTTTAAAGATAATATTTTATCACTGCAAGAAAGGTTGCGGTGCCTCATGTAGCTGCAGAAAACAGGTTATTTTGGTGAAAATCAATGATGAATGAAATTAAATAATATATTATATGAGATTTGATTTATGTATAAGAAATATTATTAGTCGAGGAAATGAAGCTGGAAAAATGGCAAAACCTCGCAATTTTTTCGTCCAGCATCGACTTGTACAAAAATTTGGGATTAGGCTCATTTCACCCTCTAGTTCATTTTCTTTATTGAGCCGTTGTACTCTTTTGGTTTTTTAAGGGTGAAAACGACCCGTAATTGTAAAAAATTATAAAATACCATTTTAAACTTTAATATTATCAACATTTGCTTCTTATTAGTTACATAATGATTGTTTTGTGCTTTAAGATATAATATCAGAATATTTCAACCCTAAAACCACCCTTGTTGGAGCTATATATGAAAAGTTTACTCATTATAAAATAATAATTTCGGCTTGCATAAATTTAAATAAAAATTTGGGGTTAGGATCATCTCACCCTGTACTTCATATTCTATATCATGCTCAAGGGCGTTGATTATTTTTATATATTATAACCCTTATTGTCAAAAATCATATAAAAACATTGTAAACTTTAATATAGGTAAAATTTGGTTTTGACTGGTTAAATAATACATACATATCATAATACATATCATAATATTTCAACCCTTAAAAATCACCCTTAATAACATTGCAATTTTTATAAGTGGACAATTTAATAGATCTATACAGAAAAAAAGTAGAATTAAAGAATTAGAATAACATTTATTTATTTACACAAAAATACGAATATACAAATATATAAAAATACACATACAAAAATTTTTTAGTCATCCAGTATACGAACCAGCTCTGTGGTATTATATAGGTACATTGAAAATGCTCTATAAAGGAACTATTCGAATTTTTCGAAAAAAAAATGGTTTTATAAACATAGCTCCTTCATTTTTGTCGATAAAAAGTTTTTTCAATAATAATTTGGTAGCATTTTTGAAGAGTAATAAAACTGTGTAAATTAAATTCCGTAGGATCCCTTAATTTTTAATTGAGGTGTGTTTAAAGGGCTCGAATAAGGGGATGTTTGCTTGTAAATAGATGTTTAAACAGCTATATCTCGCTAACTTTTCACTATAATGAAAATATATGCACAATAGAAATTTAGTTATTAAAGAAGCTACAATTTAGTAATCTGTCATTTTTTTCGTATCTCCAGTATTTTCGGAGATATTTTGAAGAAAATGATAAAAAACGCAAAATTGCAAAAAATCAATTTATTTTTAAACTGCAATTTTTCTAAAATTAGGCCTTTCAAATAGGTCAAGCTTCTTGGGTGTATTGACAATATAAATATAAAAGGAATTACAGAAAGGCGAAGGCCAATTTTTAGTTACAAGGGTAGTTAGGGGGTTGTTTTCACTGTTTTTTCGTAGAGAAAAACAGGTACCGATTATTTTTTTGATCATAGGTTGATCAATTTTTCTGCTAGAAACTTTTTATTATTTTTTTTTTAAAGATCTTATTGTATGCTTGAATAAACATTATGTAAGTTTTCCTGGCAAGATGCAAAGTTTTCCCGTTATTTGGCTTTGACTATTTCAAATTATGCATTTGGCGAAAAAAGCTAACCTTTAACATGCTGTATCTCGGTTTGTACTAGTCGTGAAAATATTATAGTAAAACAGTTTCGTTTGTGTTAATAAAAGATACAATTTTGATATTTACAGTTTTTTAATTAAATGCATATTTTCGAGTTATTCTCAAAAAACCCTCTAAAAAAGTCGATTTTTCCGTCGAAAAACTTTTACTTTCAACCAAGAATAACTCGAAAAATATTAGTTTTACAAAGAAAATATAAAAAACATATTTTTCTTAAAATCACTTTTTACATCGATTTACATGGTTCAAATTTAATAAAAAATTCTCACCCCCGAGATGGGGTGGCAACTACCCCCAAGGTTTTAGCGTACAGCAGCATGATATAGAAAATGATCCTTGGACTATTTCCTACCTTCTGTGAAAACTTCAAGTAAATCCATGCTGGACGAAAAAATTGCGAGCCAAAATGCTTCATTTCCTCGACTATAAAAAATATATTATGATTTACAAATATTTATATGTGAAATTGTACCTATTATTATAATTATTGTAAATATGTATATTAGACTGTAGTATTAATTTTATATTTCGATTATCATTACGTAACAAATTTTGTTATCTTCAGATTTTTCATACATTTTGGAAATGAGGCGAACAAGGGGCTACTTTTAGCCCTCAAAAATTAATTTTTAAAGGGTTTAAATATTTAAAAATGATACTTAGAGCACCAAAAATTCATTATTCAATTCATTTTAACCAAATTTAACTGTTTATAAACTTTATTGTTGAGTTCGGGATGAGGGGCAGTTTTCATGAAATACTAAGAAATTATATTAAGAATATCCAACTATTATTACCTAAATGATCCGATACAAATTTTATCTTGCTTTTTTTTATCAATTTGAGCAATTGGGGGTAGTTTTCCCACTGAAAAGTGAACTTTTAAAGGGTTGAAATAGTAAAAATTATAGTTAGAATATTAGACAATCATTACTATTTAACTCATCTGAACCAAATTACGCTCTTTTTAAACTTTTTATAGATATTGGCAATAAAGGGTAGTTTTCACTCTTAAAAAATAAAAAGCGCCCGTCAGCACAATATACATTTTGAAGTTGAAAGTAAGGTGAACTTAATTCCAAATTTTTATGCAAATCGGTCTATTCTGTAAAAATGGCGAGGTTTTGTCCTATTTTAAGCTTCATTTCTTGGACTATAAATAGACAGACGTTTCCGTATTCCATAAAAAGCAACAATTTTTCAAAAGTATCGGTTCTTTATACGTAATTTAGATTAATGTTAGATAATTTATGGAGCCATGCATTCTCATCTCAGCTCTTATATATTTGTCGTACATAAATACCTTGTGTAATGAATTTTCTTTTTAAATTAAATACCACCTTGAAGCACAACAAGATGGATGACGGCGTAACAGCTAGCTTTGTTATTATTATCTACGCTATCGACAGCAGATAAATTATTATCTCCTAATAAACTCGAAGTTTTCTTTGCAGGTCATGTTATGTCAGGATTGATGAATGGTTTTGAATATTGCTGATGAAATAGCGCACAGATTGGAATGAAAGCCTCCTTGAGAAATGAAACGAGATCATTTGCAAGAGGTTTTGTTCAGTCTCATACAAAATGATATATTTCAAAAACAGAACGGATTTTGAGTAGAATATTTAGAGTTTGACTGTTTATTTGTTTGATTTAAAGAGTAATAAATGACACTGGATTTAAGGAAATGTTGCACAATGTGTAATAAATTTCGCTGTTTTCAAATAGTATTTGTTTCGAAACCACGTTTATTTACAATGTGTAATTAAAATTGTATTAAGTAAATTGTTTAATTAAATTACAAGATACTCGCAGGAGACTGTCCAGTGTGTCCAGTCACAATAATCTATTAAATCATAATTTTAGTAACAAAATTAGTTGTGTTTTGGGGATAGATATGGATAACAAAATTAAAAATATTTAAAAAATTAAAAATATTTTAAAATCTTGTTTGTATGTTGCTTGGACTGTTAGTGCAGTCATTGAAGCTTTTTAACTCAGAAATTTTTTACTATGAACTTATAAAAAATTTTGGAATTAGGCTTATTTTACCCTTAACTTCAAAAGTGATATTGACCCGAACTCCGTTTTCACCCTGGGGGTGGTTTCCACTCCTTTTCGGTGGTGGAAAATATTTTTTTCAAAATAACCTCAGATATCGATAGAAGACCTAATTTTAAGCAAAAAAATTCTGTGTAAAGTTTTTTCAAAAACCCAATACTTTTCAAGTTATTGGCAATTGAAAATTCGTAATTTTCTCAAGATTTTCAACAGTTTTTTGCAAATATCTCCAAAAATATGCATATTAACGACAATATTATACTATACAAAATTCTAGCACGTAAAAAATTAACAAATCGGTTTTTTAAAGAGTGTTCTAAATGCAATACTAAGCGAGATATTCAAGATCAAAGCCGTTTCTTATTTTGTGTGAAATTTAATCGATTTATTCAATGCCATCTAGCGTAGAGCGAATAAATTTTAGGAATGCTAGTGAAAAATGATTTTATAGTGCTTAAAACAAGCTTTAACATAAGCACCGCTAGAAGTCTTTTGTACGTAAAATGAGTAAACTGTAATGAAAAAAAGAGGAACATCTAATGTTTTTTCATCATAAATCAATGGATTTCTAAGTGCCATTTCCACCAAATTTAAACTTTAGTATAAAGAGACTAAGTTTTCACTCTAATAGCATATAAAACAACATAATGCTATTCTACATCCCACCAGAATGAAAACAATGGGAACCTTCTCTGGTTACACCTCCGAGGCTTCTAGAATTTGCAAGCCATACGGATGCTGAGACTAAGGAAGATGACGGAATTCTACAATTTGCAATTCACGTCCCATCTGCTCAGCGCGGTAAAGTTCCAACGAGAATAGTTCCCTTCATACTCCACACAGAGTAAATGTAAATCCATTTTCAATTTCGTTGCAAAACGAAAATACAGCCGAACCACATTCTAGTCCAATCAGAGAGTGCTGCAAGCACCTCTACCGGTTTAGAAACTTATTAGTCTCTCATCAGGAGGCACATATGCTGCTCTCCCTGATCCAACCAAAACAAACCCCAGCGTGTAGTCCCGGATTGCAACGAACGAAATGGCATAGATGCCCTAGCGGCAACTGCTAGCAAAAAGACTAAGGTTTCACTCTAATCGCATATAAAACAACATAATGCTATTCTACATCCCACCAGAATGAAAACAATGGTAACCTCCTCTGGTTACACCTCCGAGGCTTCTACAATTTGCAAGCCATACGGATGCTGAGACTAAGGAAGATGAGGGAATTCTACAATTTGCAATCCACGTCCCATCTACTCAGCACGGTAAAGTTCCAACGAGAATGGTTCCCTTCATACTCCACACAGAGTAAATATAAATCAAAAATGAATAACCATTTTCAATTTCGTTGCAAAACGAAAATACAGCCGAACCACATCCTAGTCCAATCAGAGAGTGCTGCAAGCACCTCTACCGGTTTCGAAACTTATTAGTCTCTCATCAGGAGGCACATATGCTGCTCTCCCTGATCCGCCCAAAACAAACCCCAGCGTGTAGTCCCGGATTGCAACGAACGAAATGGCATAGATGCCCTAGCGGTAACTGCTAGCAAAAAGACTAAGTTTTCACTCTAATCGCATATAAAACAACATAATGCTATTCTACATCCCACCAGAATGAAAACAATGGGAACCTTCTCTGGTTACACCTCCGAGGCTTCTAGAATTTGCAAGCCATACGGATGCTGAGACTAAGGAAGATGACGGAATTCTACAATTTGCAATTCACGTCCCATCTGCTCAGCGCGGTAAAGTTCCAACGAGAATGGTTCCCTTCATACTCCACACAGAGTAAATGTAAATCAAAAATGAATAACAATTTTCAATTTCGTTGTAAAACGAAAATACAGCCGAACCACATTCTAGTCCAATCAGAGAGTGCTGCAAGCACCTCTACCGGTTTCGAAACTTATTAGTCTCTCATCAGGAGGCACATATGCTGCTCTCCCTGATCCAACCAAAACAAACCCCAGCGTGCAGTCCCGGATTGCAACGAACGAAATGGCATAGATGCCCTAGCGGCAACTGCTAGCAAAAAGACTAAGGTTTCACTCTAATCGCATATAAAACAGCATAATGCTATTCTACATCCCACCAGAATGAAAACAATGGGAACCTTCTCTGGTTACACCTCCGAGGCTTCTACAATTTGCAAGCCATACGGATGCTGAGACTAAGGAAGATGAGGGAATTCTACAATTTGCAATTCACGTCCCATTTGCTCAGCGCGGTAAAGTTCCACCAGACTGCACGCTGGGGTTTGTTTTGGTTGGATCAGGGAGAGCAGCATATGTGCCTCCTGATGAGAGACTAATAAGTTTCGAAACCGGTAGAGGTGCTTGCAGCACTCTCTGATTGGACTAGAATGTGGTTCGGCTGTATTTTCGTTTTGCAACGAAATTGAAAATGGTTATTCATTTTTATTATAAAGAGTTTGATGGATTCTAGCAGTTTCGCTTCTTTGGAACATATATTTTTTTGAAAAAATCACGATTTAAAAAAAATTTTTTTTCGAATTTAAAAAAAAATCACCTTCTTTTCATAATATCTTAATAATAATGAAAGATACGTAAAAAAGTTTAAGAATAAAAAATAAGTATTTTTTGACAAAATTTTTGATTTGTTTGATTTTCCTATAACACAAAAATTTACGAAAATATGATTGAAAAAGGAGCGCGCGGTAGCGCAACCACAGTCTCTCTCGAGCCACTTGGCCCTTCACCGTTTCAAAATAAAAGGTTTTTCACTACATATTATAATGAAAAAAGTTGTAGAAATGATGTTGGTTCTAGACGGACTACGATCAATTTTAATTTTTGTGGAAATGGCACTTATGAAATCCATTGATTTAAAAAAAACTATTAGATGTTCCTCTTCTTTTCATTACAGCTCACCCATTTTACGTGTATTTTTAGCATAAAAATTTTAACTAAATATTATGTATTTTCTGAAAAAAAAATTATGTAATAATGTACCTACTTACAATCATAAAATGCTTAAAAAATAAAAATTTGCATTGGGGATCGAACCCGTGTATATTAGGTTCATTAGGTTGTAAATCAAAGCTCGTTAACATTCAGCCGCTTAGACATACCAGTCAAAATTCGACTGCGTTTATCCAAATGCTATGTCTGGTTGACTATTCTCTATGCAGTTGAGACATGGACTCTTAAAACTTCAATCATAAATAAGTTGGAGGCCTCTGAAATGTGGATCTACCGGAGAATTATCAAAATTTTGTGGACATTGCATACCTCAAACGAAGAAGTGCTGCATAGAATTGGCAAGGCGAGAGAACTTTTCAACGCAGTGAAAGTTAAAAAACATCATACCTGTGCCACATACTGAGAAATAATAAGTACCAATATGCTCAACTTATAGTGAAAGGAAAGATCGAGCGAAGGAGGGGACTAGGAAAGAAAAGACTATCGTGGCTCAGAAATATCCGACAATAGACAAGGCTAAATTTTGAACAGCTAATAAGAACAGCTGAAGAGAGAGAAGAGCTTGCAATTGTAGTAGCCAACCTCCATTGAAGAGACAACACTTTAAGAAGAAGAAGAAGAAGAAGACATACCAGCGATGTTGGAAGACACACTAACTGAACGTTTTAAAATTTTTGACAATTGCTTTGTCTGAACTTAATCAAATTCATGATCGAAATTATTTTTTACCCATTTAATCAAATTAGTTTGATTTTTGTGGAATTAAAATATTAAAATACAACAAAACATAGAATAGGAAATAGCTATTTCTATAACAAGGGAGGAAAATGCTACTTTTCCTCCCGAGAATGAAGTTTACTGCCCGACGCGTAGCGGAGGGCAGTAATCATTCAAGGGAGGAAAAGGCACTTTACTCCTATGTTATACATATGGTTTTTCCACCTTCCTCAAATTAATACCAAGTCATTTTTCATTTTTACTTAATTTATTTATGTAACTAACCAACAAAATTTATTAAAACTAAAACTAACAAGTAGGTACAAAATAACTGTCAACTGTCAAATATAAGTCAAATTATTAATGTAAACATTGTTAAATCAAAATAACAATTTACTAATTTTTATCGTTCTGCAAAATACAGCGTGTTTTATAAATAAACGTTAAAATGTATAGATACTTACGTAATAGAAAATAGATATTGTACAGGGCGTCAATAAGTTATATTTCATGAATGAAATACCATGACGTCACTTTTACTTTTCCTCCCTAGGGAGAAAAAATATTTTCCTCCCTAGGGAGGAAAAGTACAACTTTGCTCCCTACAATCAGGTCCGGAAAAGTATACTTTCGATAGAGGTAGGTGGAAAACAATATATTAGATATGAAGATTGGTAGAAATTTTGTTGGTAATCAAATTATGTTAATCGTAGGTACATAATTACCTACTAGGTACATTTTACATTTTCCAAATAGGTATGTAATTTTTTATAACAATACTAAAACATTTACAATTAAGTATTTGTTGCTTTTAAAAACTATTTAAAAAATCATTACAATTATAATATTACCTTTGTCTCTGTCCTCACAACAATAATGTACACAACATTTGTTTACCCATAGGCTCCATATTAAACAATTTTTGACAGGTCATTGTAATACCCAATCAGAGCAAATGTATATATAATGCTTCATCTGCGCGTATCACCAGGATTTTGATGAATTCGCGCACAGAGACTATTAGGGTTTCCATATTTTTCAAAAAAAAAAACAGAAAATATTAAGACAAAAATCAAATCACCGATTAACAGAAATCGCAACACCCTGTATATTGTATATAAAGCATTAGATGTAAGAAAGTGTTTTTCGGAATTAGTGAATCGTATTCGGTTTAAAGACATTCCCCGAAAATAATAAAACAATATATTGGTTTTTTCTACCGTTTAGTTATATAGACATTTGTAAACATTTGACGTTTAACTTTCTATTGTACGGCATACCACGAAACAAATAAAAAGATTATACCAAAGAGTAGGTTTAGTAAATGGTCGTTTGAGAATAGGTAATTATCCTTTATTCCGTAGAAATTAAAAAGGTCAATTATGTGTTTACTAAGAATGACTTACGGATTATTAGATAGTTGAAAGTTGGTTTTTTTCCTTGAGAAGACAGTAAAATTCGTTTGGATAGATATAGGTCGTGATTGGATGAAAAGAACGAAGTGGGAGGTTTAATGATTTTTGGATGGAGTTCGCCAGGAGAGGAGATGGCATTGTCAATTGAATACCGCGTGAAAACACTACAATTTCTGCGGAGACGACGTTGCTAATTAGCCAAATTTTGAAAAAATATATGTTGTGAAAAATTGTATTTGTGTTTGGTGGAAAGAGTTCCAACTGTGGTAGCAGACAGAAGAAAGAACTCACACGCTGTAAGTAATAAACAGATGTATATTTTAATACTGGACCAAGTCGATTAGTTGAGATATCTTTGTGTTTGGAGAGAAGGGGTTTATTCATGTAGTCAAGATCTGGAGCAGAGGAGTTAGTAGGAGTATCTGGAGAAACTGAAAAGTACGAGAAAAGTGGGCAACGAACAATCAAGGGAGAGAGAGGTGAAGTCATCAATTTTGGGGATAAAAGGTTAGTTTCGTCAGTTTAGTAAACAGAGACTATCAATCACGACCACCTATTCAAATTAGAGTTATTCGTTTTGTTGGTGTTATTGAGAATTAAAATAAATGAAAATTTATCGTGAATCACTAAAATTAAGAAATCTTTGATTTGGATATAAGTTTAATAAATTTGTGTTGATAATTTTGAATGTATGATTTGATGGATGTTTGAAATTTTTATTAGGCTGATCATTGTATATGGTATATGTTTATTCAATTTTTTACTTTTGATATTTGATGGGTTTTAAAAATATAACATATGCTTTGTAAGTTCATAATTGTGTTTTAAATATTTTCCTATTGTCTATCCCTTTCCTCAAAGGCAACTAGCAAAAAATACTTTAAAGCCACGTTTTGTTTTAATTAGTAAAAGGTCCCTGAGATATCATATTAATTTGTTACAAAAAATAAATATTATAAACATACATTTGAGCACACCACAACAATAATACATTTACTCCCAAACGTGCCAAAATAAGTTCATATAACAGGGGTGGCCAAACTGTGGCTCGCGAGCCACATGTGGCTCTTTGAATGATTATTTGTGGCTCTCAATAAATGTACCTGAATTACTTTTAATTTTTGTATTTGAAAATGTCTTAAATTACTGACAACAAATATAAAAGATTTGTAACATCAGGACTTAAACACGGACACCCCTTATCATCGTTGCTATTCAATTTGGCCTTGGAAAATGTAATAAATAAAATATCATCTGAGCTGACAGCGGGATTTGCGAATCGAGGATCAAAACTATTGTTGACCTTTGCTGATGATCTAAGTGCAGTTGCTCATTCTACAAGAGACGTGAGAGAGATGTTTTCACAACTCAAAGAAGAAAGGTAGTCTGGGCCTTCGAATAAATGAAGAAAAGACGAAATACATGCTAGTAACCTAAAATCCAAGTCCAAGAGTTAGACAGAACAAAACTATATATGACCACAACTTCGAGATAGTAAAAGAGTTTAAAGATCTAGAGGCGGTAATCAGAGATGACAACCAGATATAAAAGAGGTCGGCGCATGGATACCTGCGGGGAATAGAGCGCATACTATTATCGTTATTAGGATCTAAGCTGCTAAAGAGACAATATAAATTAAGACTGTACATGCCAATTATTCGCCCAATTGTTACTGTTACATATTATTATGGAAGTGAAACATGGACTCTACATCAGCGAGAAATAAAATATGCTGCTGGTTTTTGAAAGGAAAGTTCTCAGAATGATATTTGGTCTTCAAATGGATGAATTGACAGGAGAAGGCGCCTCAAAGCTGAATTGGTGACTGTGTATTCCACTGAAAAAATCGTCAGACATATTTATAGCTAAGATAATAGGCAAGTCATGTGGTGAGATCAGAGGAAGACAGAGTGTTAAGACAGTGTTTGTCCCAGAAAGAGATGGAAGGATGATGAAGAATCGAAGTATCCTGAATTAGTAAAGCTGCTTGTAGAATTAATGTAATACCTTTTTTACACTTTTTAAATAATAGTCCACAGTACTAAGTCTTAAAAATGTTCTTCTCAAAAATTTCAGAGTGCTGGTTGGACGCGTTTCCACGTCCCGCGCCGTTAACATATTTACGTTGTCGGACTAACGAAACGAGGCTGTAAATTTGTCGGACAAGAGATCGACAATCTTTATTAATTAAATGTAAATACTTTAAATTGAAAATTAAAAGTTTTGTTATAAACAAAATCGTAGAGTCCGACACCCGCAAGATGTCACTCTAGCGTGACATCTTTTGTTATTACAAAACTCTTAATTTTCATGTTTGTATTTCCTTCAGAGTTGAGACTTCTGAGCTTCACCGATGAGGCATAAGGATGCTGAAATAGCTATATGGAGATGGCGGTCCAACTCTGAATCAAATATAAACAAAACCTGCCTTGATCTTTCTTATCTTTTTCAGTTTTACTCAGTTTGAGTATTTAGAAACTGTCTTTCAGTCCTTTTCCTTGACGAAGGGAAGGTAAATGCGTGGCCTAAGCGTCCTCTATTTGCTTTCTCCTACTTTCGTCGTCTCTTGTGATTATATATTGTAAAATCCGGATATATGGGATGCAGCCAGAAAGCAGTTTATTAACGAAATTCTTGGATTTAAAATTTTGTTTATTATATTTTTATTTCAATTATTCTAATTGTTTAAAAGGTAGTAAACTTTGCATCTGGGGCTTTTCGTTGTTTTCCTCGTAATACGAGAGATGTCGCTGAATTGCGTCTCAGAGGTGGGTTCATTGCATTGCGATGGTTTGCCTTAAATTGGCAGAATTGTTTGTATTTCCTTCAGAGTTGAGACTTCTGAGCTTCACCGATGAGGCCTAAGGATGCTGAAATAGCTATATGGATATGGATATGGAGATGGTGGTCCACCTCTGAATCAAATATAAACAAAACCTGCCTTGATCTTTTTTATCTTCTTAATTTTCAGCTTAAAGTATTTATATTTAATTAATAAAGATTTTAGGCCCAACACCGAAAGGTACAAATGGGTCTACTGATTAAGTAATGTAAAGTAATAAAGATTGTCCATCACTTGTCCGACAAATTTACAGTCGCGTTTTGTTAGTCCGACAACGTAAATATGCTAATGACACGGGACACGGAAACGCGACCAACCTGTACTCTGAAATTTTTTCAGAAAGTGATAGACTCGCTCAAACGAAGCAGTTAAAACCGTTTTTAAGACTTATGTAATCATCTTCCAAAAAGGACGATGTACTGTGGACTATAAAGTTTAATTGCGGCTCGCGAAACATTTCAAATTTTGAAAAATGGCTCGGACCCTCAAGGAGCTTGGCCACCCCTGACATATAACTTCAATAAAACTATATCATAAAAACTATATAAAATTATAAAATATAAAAAACAAATAATATGTGACGTTTATAACGTTACAAAAGTATTAACCTCATTCAACAGTAAATCCAACCAAATACCCTAATTCCCTTGTCATATTGCGTTGGATCATTTTCCTTGGTATTCCCCGTTCTTTCAACCTAATTTCTAAACTCCCCTACTAGAGTATATCTCTGACACTGCAGAGCTGCATCGTTTTATTATACGTTCTCAACGTAATTTGTCGGTCACCCACAAGAAGTCTGGAATGACCTCTGGCGCGTCGTAGGCGGTCTGGCAGATTTCTCATACCATGCAAATTTTCCGTTCCAATGCGCGAATTTAATCGATGAAGTGTTCAGAGTGTGTGTATTTACTGTCGACCATGGAATTTTTAATCAAGGATTTTCAGAGTTGTCTGGACTGATGAAATTGGGAATTTATTATAAAAGGGTTATGCTGTAAGTGAAGTAGAGCACTAAATTGACAAAAACGCGTTAGAAGAAAGTTTTAATTATATTCTGATCAAATAGTCTCTCTGATATTGGATTTTTTGAATATCAAAATCTACTCAAAGCAAAAGGAGAAAAATATTTATACCAGAACTCTATCGATTTGCAATAAAAAATGATATTTATGAACAAAAAACTGGGAAAACCTTTTTTTACATTTATTTGCCACTCTCTCGATGGTTAGCTAAATTTATTTTAGCTTGAAATTAGGAACTCCTCAATCAATACTTTATATTATGTGTCTAAGCACTTACAATGTCCTTCCGTTAGGTGACTTTATTTGAAGGCTAATTTATTTGCTTCATCATCATCAACCCATACTCGTCCACTGCTGGACATAGGTCTCCCTCAGCTCTTTCCATATTTCTCTGTTTTGTGCGGCTTGTATCCAGTTGCCGACAATACGCTTCAGATCGTCAGCCCATCTGGTTGGTGGTCGTGCTCTGCTCCGTAGTGCTTCTTCTCGTCGCCTCCACTCGACAATACGTTTTGTCCATCAGTTGTCTGACAATCTGGCGACGTGTCCTGCCCAATTCCATTTGAGCGACGCGATTCTTTCAACGACGTCCGTTGTTTTTGTTCTACGGCGTATTTCTTTGTTTTGGATTCGGTCCCTCAGGTAGACACCCAACATCTGGCGCTCCATAGCCCTCAAAGTTAAGCGAATCTTGTTTACTACTGGACAATTCGACGTAGATTTCAGGATCGAATTGTTTTGTAATGCCCCTTTGTCCGCTTCTTCTCGATCGACGATGGTAAATAAATGTTTGAGTGTGGAGTAAAAATATGGTTTTATTGACAGCTACGTAATTACACTATAGATGATGTTTAGGTAACTTTCTATGATAGACTGCCTTTAATGACAGCTGCTGATAATAATTACACTCGGCGTAACTTCTAACAACGACTTACGCACTTGTTAACGAGGTAACTATTTCAATTAGACTGCAACCCAAAATAGTCCCTTTGGTTAATTTATAATCTCGTCAAAATATACAATTCATCAATAAGTTGCATGACAACCGAACTACGGACTTTGCATGTTGAAAGATTGCAACTACAGTTTAACGGAAGCTATTGCAAAACTTATAAAGTTCAATTATTGGAAAATATATTATTTGGCAATTTATTAAGTTTGCAGGTTGAATGGACTCTCTCGATGTTTCCCAATGTTTAAATCATACACGGTGAAACTATAAAAGTTTAGGAAGTTAAGAAAAAATGTGAGATTACAAATTAAGGGATTAATTTGAGATTGAACAACTACCTTTTTTGTGAGTTTTAATGTTTCCGCTTTATAAGTCAGTACAGGCAATACACACTGGTCAAAGATTTTCCTTTTCAGGTATATGGGTAAGTCCGATTTAAATACATAGCTCAGTTTACCAAACGCTGCCTAGGCTAATCTTATGCGACGTGGGAGCTCGCACGTCTGATTATCTCTTCTCAACCGAATTTCAAGTCTCAAGTAGTTATAAGATGCAGTCTGCTCAATATCCATCTCATCAACAACAATATTACGATTTAGCACCAGATTAGTCATTATTTGGATCTTGTTGATGTTTGTCTTTAGTCCGACCTCTAAGAAAGTGTGATATAACTTGTTCAACATTATTATTGCATTATCCATACGATCGGCTATAAGGACGATGTCATCTGCGAATCTCAAGTGACTGAGCTTCTCTCCATTTATATTGATACCATATTTGTTCAGATCTGCCTTCTTAAAAGTGTGAACAGCTTTGGTGAGATGATGTCTCCTTGCCGTACTCCTCGCTTCATACAGAATTTATTAGTTTGTTGATCAGAGAGTCTTACGTTGTATTATGATCTATTCGACATTCTGCCAATATTCATTCAATTTATTTGTTTACCTACAGAATATTAGCTGTGACTTATATTTACCTGTCAGAAAAACTCTTAATAGCAGATGATTGATCCTATAAGCACCAACCACATCTTACCATGGCAGTAAAATTCGTTTGTTGGTAAGTCTTTTGTAAATCATGAGGAAAAACCAATTATCTTTTTACTGGAAGGAGTCTGTACTGTAAATCGGTCAACTGCTCCAAATTCTTGTATTGTACTTTTAATTAAGGGCCGATTTCACCAACGACAAATAGTAGTTTATTCTATGATTAAAGTTATTCGACCATTAAACTGACATTTCTTCATTTTACTAACGTCAAATAAGACTTATTTTATTTATTTATCAAAAAAATACTTACTCTTCGAGTCAATTGGCAAGTTAATCTGGCTGTAAATATTTAGAAGAAAGTAAATTCGCGAGTTTAACTTTAAATTATCAAAATTACGTGGAAACAAAATATAAACTTAAACGTCTAATAAATTTTATTCGACGAATAGCTTATACATTGATTTATTCGTTGTTGGTATAACCGGACCTATGTAAATCATGATACGCATTCCAACAAGCAATTGGACTTATCAAGTCGTAGGATTTTACCCAACGTAACGGAAAGTAGAACCGGAAGTCGATATTTGAATTCTTCTTGTAACTTTTGCGTCACTTGTATACGATTTCACTAATTTTGAGTTATTTTGCCAAACTGCCGGTCATCACTTTTAAACCGGAAATGACATCAAAACCAACTACATAAATATTTGAGCTCGACTTTTCAATAATCATTTATTGATCTATTACGTGTGGTATTTCATCTGCGACTAGAATGTGTTATTTCCGGTTACAACTTTTAACCGGAAGTGTATATTTTTCTCGTTTTGCTAAGACGTATCGAATAGTATATACTAATTCGGTGCCTTTAATGCCATCTTACATAATATTACATTATTTTATGTTTTTGGAGCTACTGGTTAGTCTTAAAGAGAGTTTCCTGCGATCTACTGCTCCCGCAGTAGGCAAAAATATGATTCGCTGTTATCAGTCTGAACCTAATTGTCTATATGCAGGCATTCCTTGATTAAAGCATGTTTAGTAAACAACTTAGATAAAAAAACCGACAGCGTTAACCTCGAAAAACTCATAAGCTAATAATCTTATGAGCAGTTTTGATCCCCACCTTGTGACAGATAGTCCTTTCAATACGACAGACTCATTAAAACACAGGTTAAAACAAAATAAATATATTTAATGTAATGATGTACAGATAAAAAAAATAAAAACAAAATACAATTCTCTTTTTTTCCTCCCGTTGCAGCGAAGTCCTCCCCGGATAGACGTCTCCAAAAAAAAAGCAAAATTAATAACAAAACGAAATATCCTTATACCTCACCGCGGTGTAAGTTGCAAAACAGTCACGCGATTAAAATATATAAATTTATCGGGAGCTCGTTCACTTCACTTGCTACCCTTTAATAATGAGCTACGAATTACCTCACCCCGGTACACCTCGCTGCTCAAGTCGGCCTACCTCAGTTTGCGACATCACGTCAATACTGCGTCTCGCTACTCAGGTCGACCTGCTTCTCTCACTTCGCTTGGCTGGTAGTGGACCCCAGAGCTGTCGCGTCAAGACCGGAGAATCTCCGTTAGCTGGCCTCCTTACGTATCCCTCTGCCTGTGCTGTTTCGGAGAAGTGGAAATGAGTGGGGCGTCTGCGCGGACTATGGAACTCGTACGGTTCTAACTGCCGCTGTCGGTGAGTGCTCGCGGCGTATCATTACAACCTCAAAATCCGTTTCCTTTTACGTGTCTGTAAAAATTTGCCACCGCTGGCTTATTTTTCAATATTTTGACTTGAGCTTTTTTGTGTCTTCTTTGAGTTGTACTAAATATAATGATTATTTAATTAAAAAATAAAACAATTCTAATACATTGCGAAAAAAACACAAAAATCTGCTTGAAATGTTGATTTCTAACCATACCCTTAACACTAGAAGCACCAAAATTTTTGCATACCTAGAAGCACCGGAGCGGTCAAGATGACGGGTATTAGAATTTTCTATCGCCAGTCGTTTTCGTATCATTCTTTAATTAAAAAAAACCTATATTGAGTTAATACCTACTAGCAAAAGACATTTAGTTAATTTAAATCAATTATTTAATTATTTAAGCACAATTTATGTAGTAACAAAATTTTTTAATTTTGCTTGTACAAGACCTACACACAAATTTTTTACATAAATATATGACTTCCACATGTTTTATTTTAGTTTTAGTTCCCAGTTTTCCACTTCTTCTTCTTCAGGTGCTATCTGTGCTACGGAGGTTGGCAATCATCATAGCTATTTTAATTTTTGAATCAGTAGCTTTGAATAGTTGTTTGAGGTGCATCCAAACCTTAGCCATGAAATTCGTCTTCTTCCGATGCCCCTTCTGCTATCTACCCCTCCTTGAATTAAGGATACCATACTTCTCGCACTGCCTACGTTAAAGAACAAAAAACATCTGAAAAACTCGGGCATATCTATTAAAGAAGATTTGACAAAATCGAGGTTGTTACTACTTAATCAAGCCATTAAGGCTTTTTCATTTAAAAGTGCGTGGGTGATTAATGGAAATGTTTATGTTAATTGTGAAAATGTCGTTCATAGAATTTCGGATGAATCCGATATTAATCGATTAAAAAAATAGTTCTGGTGATATATATATATATATATATATATATATATATATATATATATATATATATATATATATATATATATATATATATATTTATGCACAGATATCAAAGTGAGGTCCTGACATTACGCGCACTTAGTGAGGACCGGTAGAAAACGTAGACATAATCGTTTCAACTCTTCATAGTGACCTTGACAAGTAAATAGCAATTAAAAAATGACGAGTATACACAAAAAAAATTACGTATGTGTGCCCCGTATGGTTCAAGTATATTGCCACCCAAGTGAGGCCATTATACGCAGCTATTAAAGTGAGACTGTATATACTTTTTCGTTATGCGCACAAAATGAGGACAACTTTACGTGTATATTTCCTTACAGCTCATCAAGTGAGGACCAAAGAGTGTTGTCGATAAATATGAGATTAATCGTTTCTACTGCCTTTTTCTGTATAACACAGTAAGAATTATTATTGTTTCGATGTTTCAGTCACTTGTAGTTATAAGAAGGATGTGGACTCTTTGTTCTTGCTCGTACTGTTTGTTAATTTTATAACATTTTAGTACCTCAGCATTAAATCACGGTAGCCTTATCGGAGACTAGCGTTAATAAAGAAATAGTTTTATATTTTTTAATAATTTACGTTAAAGATGGATAGGAAAGCAAGAATTTTGAAAATAGCGTTAGTTGAGAACAATCATAATCAAAATGGAGGATACAGTGATAGTTCAGTTATGTGAAATTTATATTGAACTTAATATATAAATATAAAAGCCCGACTTTTGATCTAAGGGGAACACAGTTTTTACGGTACATATATATCTGTCATTTGTCAACCCCCTCCCTTCCATTTCCCCCACCCCTTATTTTTAAATAGGGAAGAGGGGCGTGTGCTAGCTCATTTGAAAGGATATTCAATTCTCTATCCAGTATTATTAACATTGACATAATTATCTATACAGAGTGTATTTTAGTATAGGTACTGTTGCCCCTGTCGATTTTCATTTTGAAATGACAATTTTCCAACCTTAATTTTAGTATACAAGATGATTTACTTAATTTAATTAAACTTAATGTACCTTTTTTACTGACTTAATTTTACAGTTATTCCACTAGATGGCAAATACAGTGAATATGTGCATATGTTTTATTTCGAATAATCATTTTAAAATAGTTTTAGTTTTCTATTTTCTCTGAAAATTGTTGCAAGCTTCTTGTTCTTATACTTAAAATCATGTCACTACAAATTTATACGAGACTGCATATTAAGAGTATAGAAAGTATTATAATATATGACATACATGCTTTTTTCCATTTATTGAAGATATTTCACCTTATCCTGAAACAATGCAATGTGACCAAGTGTCCTCAACTAAAAAAATATATCCCACTATTTTGATATTAAATGTATAGTTTGTACTATAAACCGTATTGAAATAGATTGCAACATGTGTGTGTGGTTGGGATATTGAATGCGAAACCTAAGGCTTTATTCGCCTAATCATATTTACCTTTGATTCTTATAACAATAAATAAAATTGATTAACATTTTATATCAATATTATTAGTGTTTTTAAACAATATCAGTATGATCTATCAGTATGATAAAGTCAAGATAAACAATACTATAACAGAAAGCTTTGAGGTCAAACAAGGACTGCGACAGGGTGATCCATTATCGTCTATAATGTTTAGCATATTACTAGAAAAGGTTATACAGGAAGCAAACATTAATAGAACAGGTCTGATCTACCACAAAAAACATCAGTGCTTGGCATTCGCAGACGATTTGGTAATCTTGGCTAGGAGCAAAATAGAACTTATAGAAACACTCATGAAACTCGAGGAGAGGGCAGCAACCAAAGGATTGTATATAAATGAAGCAAAAACAAAGTATATGGAATGGACAAATAAGCAATTCGTTCGGGGGCAATACATAACAATGACAACAGCGAAGGGAACACAGTATAAATTCGAAGAAGTTGAGAGATTTGAGTACTTAGGAACTGTCTTCACAAGAGATCCTAACTGTGAAGAAAAAATACAAAAGAGAATTATGTTGGGCAACCGCGCTATATTTGCTTTTAATGGGTTGTTAAGAAGTAAACATATATCACGAAGAGCAAAACTAAGAACTTACAAGACCGTAATAAGGCCGATAGTAACGTATGCTTCTGAAACATGGGTCACAACAAAAAAACATCAAGAGTTGTTATTAGTTTGGGAGAGGAAAATACTGCGCAAAATCTTTGTTGGGAAAAACTTAAATGGACAATGGGTAAGAAGAACAAATCCTAACATACTAGCAGTAATTAAGGCGCAAAGACTTAGATGGTTGGGCCATGTGCAGAGGATGATTCCATCTAGAATTCCCAGAATGGTACTATCTAGTGCATTGGCAGGGAAAAGACGAAGAGGAAGACCGAGGTCACGATGGAGTAATGGAGTTAGAGAAGATATGAGAAGAATTAACTTAAGGAACTGGGAAACAAAAGCGACTGACAAAAGGGAGTGGAAAAGAATAGTACATCAAGCCATGGGCCTACTAGGCTCGTAGTGCTTACATATTATAATATCAGTTTTCTAATATTATCCAGTTCCATATCCAGTTCCGAATCCAGTGGTTATATTTCTTCCGTATTGTTTAGTTTCGCTTCCAGTGATTGTATTTTTGTTCTTGTTTTTTTTTTAAATATTTATTTATTATTTTATTACTATATTTTTTTATTGTGCTCATAATAGATTGCAACATTGTCTACAGACATGAATGCAGTAACAATAAATAAAAAAATCGGAGATCCACACCCCGGATTTGAAATCGAAACCTCTGCTTTACGAATCCGAGATCCGAGGTCTACCCACTAGGTCACTAGGCTATCGCTCTTAGACAATATTTTTTCCTGAAACGGGGAACTTTTAAAGCCGGGTCTAGACTATGTAACAAAACATGCTAATAACAAAGTTGTACAACAAATTTGTTGTACAACTTTGTTATGTAACTTGTTATAATATAGCATGAGTATCCAGACTATATAACAAAAAACAAAACAACAACATGCGCATAAATTTTGCAGCATTTTAGATGGATAGCTGGTAGGTTAGGTAGTATATAAAATTGCGTCATATAAGTATGGAGGATCTCTTCATAGCAACAGCAGCTTGTGTAATATTATGGAGGCGACACCGGCGTGTTAAATTAATATTTTGGATGTGTCCTTCATTAGCAGCTCGAGCAAAATATAGGTAGTGGTACAGCTCTTTTAGCTGATCTGGAAAGAGATAACATAGACCCATCGACAGGAGACATTAAATGTGATGGCAGTTTTAAAAACTTCTTAAGAATAGAAAGTTCTGATTTTGAATTTCTTATAAATGAAATCGGCCATAAAATAGGCAGGAAAGACATTTCGAGATGCAATTCCAGTAAGAGAAAGATGAACAGTTATATTATTAGCAAAGTATATTTTTTAACCTTTTTACTCATTGTTTCAGAGAGGAAGTATAACATTTCTGTAAAATTTAATTCCTCAGTATTATCGTCTTCACCTGTTCATGATTGAGTGTCACTGTCTGTTTGAATTGGTGTAGCTGGAGAAGTAGCGGATGTAGGTGTAGTAGACGGAATAGAAAGGCTCAGATATATTGTATGATTGAGTGCCTGTTTGAGTAGCTGATGAAGCAGTCTGCATCTGTGTAGCGAATGAAGTGAATGTTACAGGTTTTATGTCTGAACACTCTGCTCTGTAGAGAATAGTATTTATGTCAAATTTAGAGTTGATTTGCACCGATTTGCTGTTAAGGTTCCGCGTACTGCTTTTCTTTTGTTGGCTTGAGTTATAGGCGTACGTGCATTAGTTTTAACTACAGTTTCTGTATCTATTTTCACTTCTATTTCAGTCTATTCATCGTGTTTTTTATTTGTTTTTTAAATCAATAAATGTAGCTCATCCCATAGCAGTCCCATAATACTCGTTACTTACGAAATAGCTCAATTAAATGAGTAGTCAGTTCTTTCGACAATTTCATCGCGTAAATAACCCTACGTGAACAGAGCAAAGAAAAATCTAGCACAATCACTCCAGAATGAACAAGGCGATATGACTCCAACGGTTGCTGCTCGCGTAGGTACTATGCCAGAGAAATGTTTCAATAACATGTTTTTAGGTGTAGATCAGTCGCGGTGCGGTTTTATAACTTTCTTTGATGTTTACCGACATCTGTTGGATAACATAAAACATGCTATATAACCAGAAAAATGTTATACAACACTGTGTTTTAAAACTTGTTTATTTAAAATTTTGTAACAAGTTACAAAACTTTGTTATTTAACATGTTTTGTTACATAGTCTGGACCCGGCTTAACGGTAACTTCTTATAGGTAATACACTACAATTTCTGAATATTTTTTCTGAAATCTATCGAATGGTACCAAACACGACCCCCACGGAGGTGGGGGGGGGGGGGGTTACTTTAAAATCTTAAATAGGAACTCCTTTTTTTATTTCAGATTTGGATTCTTTGCGTAAAAATAAGCAACTTTTATTCGAAACGTTTTTTCTAATTACGGATAGGTGGCGCTATAATCGGAGGAAACGGGTGTTGGAAATGGAAAATTAAATTAAAATATGGAAAGTCCCCACTAGAATGGAAAATTTTACTTAACTTTTTTGGTTTTAGAACCTAATAATCACAACCCAATAGGTCCTCAAAGCGCTCGAGTGACTGCACATTTAGCATACTTTGCTCCCCTACTATATATGTATTATAAATAATATGCGAAGTAATTATTAACCCAAACAACCATAATTCAACTTTTATTTACTAATAAAGAACTGGACGAAAGTGTCACATCAGCTTTTATGAAACACATGAATATTTCCATAAAAAGGTAAGTGATCTGCTTGAAATCGATATTCCCAAAATCATCTAAAAATTGTTTATACTTGAGTACTTTGAGACTTGTATGAAATGTGAATACCGAAATACGATTAGGAATCTCCATTATGTAATTTTTAAATAATACATAATTCTTAGGAAATGAAAGGTATTATACAAACGTGTTAAAAAATACTACCTACTGAAATTTTTTGATGGCAATAAATGATAAATTGGTTTATCGAATTTATTTTTAAGGTGATACAGTAGCGATCAACAGGTAGCCAAAACGCGTTCCAAGATTGAGGCTGTAATTTTGAATATTTTTTCGAGATATTTGGCACACGTATTTGTAATATAATAAAGAATGGCGGTACAGAGCCCAATTTGAAAAATATATTAATATGTGGAAATTACTCTGTAAATAAATACAATATTAAAAAAACGAGTCTGTACCGCCATTAAGAAGAACAAAAAAATACACTTTCTTCAAATAAACTTTTTTATCAGATGCCTAGATTTTGTGTCATTTTGGAACTACTAATGAAATAAAAAATTTTAGTAGTTCCAAAATGACACAAAATCTAGGCATCGGATAAAAAAGTTTATTTGAAGAAAATGTATTTTTTTGTTCTTCTTAGTGGCGGTACAGGCTCGTTTTTTTAATATTGTATTTAATTACAGAGTAATTTCCACATATTAATATATTTTTTAAATTGGGCTCTGTACCGCCATTCTTTATTATATTACGAATACGTGTGCCACATATCTCGAAAAAATATTCAAAATTACAGCCGCAATGTTGGAACGCGTTTTCGCTACCTGTTGATCGCTACTGTTTCCTCTTAAGTAAAATATGTCATTTGGATATTTTTTTAAACTCGATAGATCCTAGGGACATGTCGGTAGATCGGTAGGATAATCACTTTTGGGAGTTTTGGGAATATCCCAATTGACAACGCAATATACACCGGCGCCGTCTACAACGAGCGACGAATCAGAGATGCCAGATTGGGGTACTTTCGCCCATTTTTAGGGTAATTTGAAAGCACATGGGAAAATTTTTATAGGTTGAATTGGTTGGGGAATTTTTCGGGAGGAAAATTGAGCAAACTGAATTGCAATATAAATGTATGTAACATATAACATTATATTAACATTATAACCTATCGAGTATTTGCTTCTGATTAAAAAAACCGAAAAATGGTTTTTGGAACAACCGCTTTTTTTGACCAGTTATAACCGGCAGGTTAAACCGTAAGTAAAAAACCGGTATAACCGAAAACCGGTTTTTTGTTCAACAACCGCCATCCCTACCTTGGTTGTTACAAATACAGTTCGCTGGAATAAGTTTTACCCCCCTTATTAACTTATTTATTTTTAGGACATAAGAAAAACGCTCGGATAGGTCGATTTTTAAAATAATCATAGTATATTATAGCGTCAATGTTTCGAACTTTACGCGATCCCTCTTCTTCAGGTGACAGGCACAACTTTGATTTTTTTAAATAGGAAAGTAAGTACATCATGTGACACCTCATTTAAAGGCTTTTTTCTACAACCGTGTTAAAAATGCAATTTTTAGAACTCCATACGTGCGTTAAAAATGCTACTTTAAGGCAGGGCCGGTTTTAGGGTTCTGAGCGCCCCTGGCAAAATAAAATTTGGCGCCCCTTCATATAAGAATATACAAATTTACTGCAAATATAAAAAAAAAGGAAAAAATCAAAATTTTACCATAAAGAACTATGTAAAAATATATTTATTTAAAAAATAGTGGTTTTAGGGTTCTGAGCGCCCCTGGCAAAATAAAATTTGGGGCCACTTCATATAAGAATATACAAATTTACTGCAAATATAAAAAAATAGGAAAAAAATCAAAATTTTACCATAAAGAACTATGTAAAAATATATTTATTTAAAAAATAGTAGGATAGTTATTACTTATAACTTATCCAACATAGGGCATAGCATAGCGAGCACATTTTAAGTTCAAGCGACGAAGAAGCGAGGTAAAAGATAAATGCACATTATCAACAACCAGTAAAAAATGTGTATAAATAACTATTTAGATGGAAAATAAGCCACAATTAAATTGAAAAAAATAATTTTATTATCGTTTCGACGCCCAAATCGGGTGTCGTTGTCAAAATACAAAATACTACTAAATTAAACAAAAATATTGTTGCTTAGCAAAAAATTCGTCTAATAATTTATTTAATCTGACTCATTTATATCATTTAATGTGTATAAATCTTCTACAAGACCAAAAAACATGTTGATTGTGCGCAAGATATAGCTGCATCCCCAATAACTAAATTGAGGGAGTGGCATCCACTTAGCATAAAATAGCATGCGGATATTCTTTGCAAACGCGAGCTTGTATATCTTTATTTTTTCTCTTCCTTTTAGAGCCGTTGTGATATCCTTGGCCTTACAATCATCTATGCAAATTCAAATAAAATCATTCATTATTTTTTTTTATTATCTCATGAGCTTTTTATTATCTCTATGACTCGATACCTATAGAACCAAGCTATGGTTTTAGGTATCGAGTTACTAGGACAAACAATATGCTGCATACTAAAATTAAACCCGGTACTGTGGGATAAGAACATCAGTATAAAAACAAAAAGTAGAATATAATATACCACCATGACAAAAAGTATTCTGAATAATGGGTGTGAAAATTGAATAAAAAATACGAAAACCAAATGCAAAATAAGAGCAACAGAGATCGAATACCTAAGTAGAAGCTGTAGAAGGGATAGAATAAATAACATAGAGATTAAGAAAATAATGGTAATGAATTCAAGGGATAATAGACAACATAGGACAAAAGAGATTAACCTGGTACGGATATGGCAGAAGAGCAGACCAAAATCGTTGATAAACAGAATAACAGATTGGAGCCCGATAGGAAGAAGGAAGAGAGACAGACCCCGAAAATCTTTTAGAGATAAAATGGACGAAGCAATATTAGAAAAGAAACCTGCAGGACTGGAAAAACAGAAAGAACTAAAAATAACGGTCAAGTGAAATAATACAGGAAAAACTATGGAAATCCAGGGTGGTCAAGAAAAAACAGGATGTTTCTAAATAAATGCGACAAACTTTAACAGTTAATTCTATATGAAAAAATAATGACAGTTTGCTCTATAAGCGTATGTCAGCAAATACTTCGTTTCCGAGATATGGGGTTTTGACATTTTTCTTACAAACTGACGATTTCTTTATTGTTCTAAAACCGGTTCAGATATGCAAATGAAATTTGATGTGTTTTAAGATGTAATTATTGCGCATTTTTTGACATAAAATTAATAATTTTATATCTACTGTTGAAATGGTGTGAATTTTTTTAAACAAAAACATGTATGCCACTGAGATATTTCAAATAACAAATCATTTTGGAATTACTCGTTCAATTTATGATATATACAAAAATCTATTATTTCTTTTTTTCATACGTCGTTCGTGCCGTTTTTATGCAAAAAGTGAAACATCTTAACGCGTACAAAGTATTCGAAACAAATTTCTATATATTCATACCTATTATGAAAAAGAACTTGTCAATTCTAATTCATATAGATATACCTGGTTTGTTTTTTTTTATTTCAAATTACACACCCACGGACACACGACAATGTTGATAAAGCAAAGTTTACAGAACAGGAAGACAAAACTATTTAACCATTGAGGCTATAATGACAAGCAGCAGTATAATAATATCACTGACTATTCATAAATTTGTTGATACTTCGTAAATCTGATCTTCGTGTATTTTAAGTATGTATGTATAACATTGTAATACCATAAAAGTGATAGGTATTACCTGACAAATGACCTTTAAAAGCCATAACAATTTTTAGGTTGCATTATTTTTATTAGAGAATTTTTGTGAGCTAGAAATAGTTTTCTTATTGTTACAATTATTTAATATTAATTGTCTTAGGAGTAATATTAGCCCAAAGATAATCTATAAACTCCAAAAAAATAGTGAATGTAAAAAATATTATATTTTTTTTTGTTTAGCTAATGCCTCGGCAACTAATGGCCATTGGCATGGTAGGTACGGTAATTTTGAACAGTTAGGTACCTAGTTTCATGTGTAAGTAGTGTGTGTGTTGAGTAAGTGGCTTGTTACTTTGCAATGTCGACGTCATTGTCTTTGCAAAGAGACGCTAATTGTATCCGAACGTCTGCGGTCCCTCCGGTGAGAACCGATCCCACGAGGACAGAAACTATTCATTTATTAATTTATAATAAATGAAAAATTTCCGACCCTGGTGAGATTCGAACCCACAACCTTTCGGATTTTTTCGATCCAAAGGCAGGCGCTCTTACCACTGAGCCACGGATAGGGGCAAATATTATATTTATATATCAGCGGCTCTCAAAATTTGGCGCCCCCAAATTCTGGCGCCCCGGGCGGTCGCCCTGCTCGCCCGCCCCTTTATCCGGCGCTGCTTTAAGGCACTAGTGCTTTAAAATTTTTATGGCACTGCAATTCGTATTGATCGTATAGGCAATTTTGATGTAATATCAAAAAAATATAAAAATGGAATGTCAGTCAAATTCAAGTAAAAGTTTTTGTAGATATTGTCCTGTAATTACGTTTGTAGAAAAAATATTGCATGATATGCGTGTTAAAAAGTGCATTTTTAAGGCACTCATGTGAATTGCAGAACTCGCTGTCGCTCATTCTGCAAACTTTCACATGCGTGCCTTAAACGTGTACTTTTAACACTTATATCATAAATAACTATTGAAATACTGATTACAAAAATTTATAGTATTTTAAGCCTTTCTGAGAGCATATGCGCAAAAATTTCGCTCGAATTATTTTTAAATGCGTTAATTTTTTTCGAATACTGAGAAAACCTTAAGTATTTTTAAAACATTTAAACGCAGAAAGAAATATTACTGTATTATCCATGGTCGAAAGTCCTTGAGAACTTCTATAATATTTATTTTAATAAGTCACTGGAGTGAAAAAAAATAGTCTGATTTTTAATTTTAAATATATATTACAAAAGAAACTTTGTGTTCATTATAAGGGACTTTCTGCCCTCGGGAATAATGTAGTCTTCTATTTTGCGTTTAACTTTTTTAAAAATACCTATTAGTTATCTCAGGATTCGAAAAAAATAAATGCGTTTAAAAAGAACTCGACCGAAATTTTGCGCCTACGCTCTCAAAAAGGATTAAAGTATTAAACATTTTTGTACTGTTTGAATTTATGCGACGATTGACGATCCACTGTTTTAAAGATTGGTTGAACAGATGTTGCCAGTTGTATGGTCCTCACTATGTGTATCGTAAGTTATTCAACAGGGCATAGAATATACATGGTTAGAAAATATACGCCAAAGTCAGCGCCTCTATGCGGAAAATCTCTGAACTAAAAATTGATGTGGACCATACAAAGTGAGGTCCCACTTTTTTTTGTAAAAAAACAGTGTTTGCTATCAGTACATGTCTACGAAAAAGTCTTACATTGATTGACTAAGTGAGGTCCGTATACTGGACCTCACTTTGTACAGGACCTCACTTCAACCGCAGTTTCTTTTGATATGTGGCTCACTTCATACGCTGGGAGTAAATATATATATATATATATATATATATATATATATATATATATATATATATATATATATATTTACTCCCAGCGTATGAAGTGAGCCACACATCAAAAGAAACTGCGGTTGAAGTGAGGTCCTGTACAAAGTGAGGTCCAGTATACGGACCTCACTTAGTCAATCAATGTAAGACTTTTTCGTAGACATGTACTGATAGCAAACACTGTTTTTTTACAAAAAAAAGTGGGACCTCACTTTGTATGGTCCACATCAATTTTTAGTTCAGAGATTTTCCGCATAGAGGCGCTGACTTTGGCGTATATTTTCTAACCATGTATATTCTATGCCCTGTTGAATAACTTACGATACACATAGTGAGGACCATACAACTGGCAACATCTGTTCAACCAATCTTTAAAACAGTGGATCGTCAATCGTCGCATAAATTCAAACAGTACAAAAATGTTTAATACTTTAATCCTTTTTGAGAGCGTAGGCGCAAAATTTCGGTCGAGTTCTTTTTAAACGCATTTATTTTTTTTCGAATCCTGAGATAACTAATAGGTATTTTTAAAATATTTAAACGCAAAATAGAAGACTACATTATTCCCGAGGGCAGAAAGTCCCTTATAATGAACAAAAAGTTTCTTTTGTAATATATATTTAAAATTAAAAATCAGACTATTTTTTTTCACCCCTGTGACTTATTAAAATAAATATTATAGAAGTTCTCAAGGACTTTCGACCATGGATAATACAGTAATATTTCTTTCTGCGTTTAAATTTTTTAAAAATACATACTTAAGGTTTTCTCAGTATTCGAAAAAAATGAACGCATTTAAAAATAATTCGAGCGAAATTTTTGCGCATATGCTCTCAGAAAGGCTTAAAATACTATAAATTTTTGTAATCAGTATTTCAATAGTTATTTATGATATAAGTGTTAAAAGTACACGTTTAAGGCACGCATGTGAAAGTTTGCAGAATGAGCGACAGCGAGTTCTGCAATTCACATGAGTGCCTTAAAAATGCACTTTTTAACACGCATATCATGCAATATTTTTTCTACAAACGTAATTACAGGACAATATCTACAAAAACTTTTACTTGAACTTGACTGACATTCCATTTTTATATTTTTTTGACATTACATCAAAATTGCCTATACGATCAATACGAATTGCAGTGCCATAAAAATTTTAAAGCACTAGTGCCTTAAAGCAGCGCCGGATAAAGGGGCGGGCGAGCCGGGCGACCGCCCGGGGCGCCAGAATTTGGGGGCGCCAAATTTTGAGAGACGCTGATATATAAATATAATATTTACCCCCCTCCGTGGCTCAGTGGTAAGAGCGCCTGCCTTTGGATCGAAAAAATCCGAAAGGTTGTGGGTTCGAATCTCACCAGGGTCGGAAATTTTTCATTTATTATAAATTAATAAATGAATATAGTTTCTGTCCTCGTGGGATCGGTTCTCACCGGAGGGACCGCAGACGTTCGGATACAATTAGCGTCTCTTTGCAAAGACAATGACGTCGACATTGCAAAGTAACAAGCCACTTACTCAACACCCACACTACTTACACATGACACTAGGTACCTAACTGTTCAAAATTACCGTACCTACCATGCCAATGGCCATTAGTTGTCGAGGCATTAGCTAAACAAAAAAAAATATAATATTTTTTACATTCACTATTTTTTTGGACTTTATAGATTATCTTTGGGCTAAGATTACTCCTAAGACAATTAATATTAAATAATTGTAACAATAAGAAAACTATTTCTAGCTCACAAAAATTCTCTAATAAAAATAATGCAACCTAAAAACTGTTATGGCTTTTAAAGGTCATTTTTGTCAGGTAATACCTATCACTTTTATGGTATTACAATGTTATACATACATACTTAAAATACACGAAGATCAGATTTACGAAGTATCAACAAATTTATGAATAGTCAGTGATATTATTATACTGCTACTTGTCATTATAGCCTCAATGGTTAGATAGTTTTGTCTTCCTGTTCTGTAAACTTTGCTTTATCAACATTGTCGTGTGTCCGTGGGTGTGTAATTTGAAATAAAAAAAAACCAGGTATATCTATATGAATTAGAATTGACAAGTTCTTTTTCATAATATGAATATATAGAAATTTATTTCGAATACTTTGTACGCGTTAAGATGTTTCACTTTTTGCATAAAAACTGCACGAACGACGTATGAAAAAAAGGAATAATAGATTTTTGTATATATCATAAATTGAACGAGTAATTCCAAAATGATTTGTTATTTGAAATATCTCAGTGGCGTACTATGTTTTTCTTTAAAAAAATTCACACCATTTCAACAGTAGATATAAAATTATTAATTTTATGTCAAAAAATGCGCAATAATTACCTCTTAAAACACATCAAATTTCATTTGCATATCTGAACCGGTTTTAGAACAATAAAGAAATCGTCAGTTTGTAAGAAAAATGTCAACACCCCATATCTCGGAAACGAAGTATTTGCTGACATACGCTTATAGAGCAAACTGTCATTATTTTTTCATATAGAATTACCCTTTAAAGTTTGTTGCATTTATTTAGAAACATCCTGTTTTTTCTTGACCACCCTGGATTTCCATAGTTTTTCCTGTATTATTTCACTTGACCGTTATTTTCAGTTCTTTCTGTTTTTCCAGTCCTGCAGGTTTCTTTTCTAATATTGCTTCGTCCATTTTATCTCTAAAAGATTTTCGGGGTCTGTCTCTCTTCCTTCTTCCTATCGGGCTCCAATCTGTTATTCTGTTTATCAACGATTTTGGTCTGCTCTTCTGCCATGTCCGTACCAGGTTAATCTCTTTTGTTCTATGTTGTCTATTATCCCTTGAATTCATTACCATTATTTTCTTAATCTCTATGTTATTTATTCTATCCCTTCTACAGCTTCTACTTAGGTATTCGATCTCTGTTGCTCTTATTTTGCATTTGGTTTTCGTATTTTTTATTCAATTTTCACACCCATTATTCAGAATACTTTTTGTCATGGTGTTATATTATATTCTTCTTTTTGTTTTTATACTGATGTTCTTATCCCACAGTACCGGGTTTAATTTTAGTATGCAGCATATTGTTTGTCCTAGTAACTCGATACCTAAAACCATAGCTTGGTTCTATAGGTATCGAGTCATAGAGATAATAAAAAGCTCATGAGATAATAAAAAAAAAATAATGAATGATTTTATTTGAATTTGCATAGATGATTGTAAGGCCAAGGATATCACAACGGCTCTAAAAGGAAGAGAAAAAATAAAGATGTACAAGCTCGCGTTTGCAAAGAATATCCGCATGTTATTTTATGCTAAGTGGATGCCACTCCCTCAATTTAGTTATTGGGGATGCAGCTATATCTTGCGCACAATCAACATGTTTTTTGGTCTTGTAGAAGATTTATACACACTAAATGATATAAATGAGTCAGATTAAATAAATTATTAGACGAATTTTTTACTAAGCAACAACATTTTTGTTTAATTTAGTAGTATTTTGACAACGACACCCGATTTGGGCGTTGAAACGATAATAAAATTATTTTTTTCAATTTAATTGTGGCTTATTTTCCATCTAAATAGTTATTTATACACATTTTTTACTGGTTGTTGATAATGTGCATTTATCTTTTACCTCGCTTCTTCGTCGCTTGAACTTAAAATGTGCTCGCTATGCTATGCCCTATGTTGGATAAGTTGTAAGTAATAACTATCCTACTATTTTTTAAATAAATATATTTTTACATAGTTCTTTATGGTAAAATTTTGATTTTTTCCTATTTTTTTTATATTTGCAGTAAATTTGTATATTCTTATATGAAGGGGCGCCAAATTTTATTTTGCCAGGGGCGCTCAGAACCCTAAAACCGGCCCTGCCTTAAAGTAGCATTTTTAACGCACGTATGGAGTTCTAAAAATTGCATTTTTAACACGGTTGTAGAAAAAAGCCTTTAAATGAGGTGTCACATGATGTACTTACTTTCCTATTTAAAAAAATCAAAGTTGTGCCTGTCACCTGAAGAAGAGGGATCGCGTAAAGTTCGAAACATTTACGCTATAATATACTATGATTATTTTAAAAATCGACCTATCCGAGCGTTTTTCTTATGTGCTAAAAATAAATAAGTTAATAAGGGGGGTAAAACTTATTCCAGCGAACTGTATTTGTAACAACCAAGGTAGGGATGGCGGTTGTTGAACAAAAAACCGGTTTTCGGTTATACCGGTTTTTTACTTACGGTTTAACCTGGCGGTTATAACTGGTCAAAAAAAGCGGTTGTTCCAAAAACCATTTTTCGGTTTTTTTAATCAGAAGCAAATACTCGATAGGTTATAATGTTAATATAATGTTATGTGTTACATAATATTGTGTTTTCAATTTTATCAATCAAAGGCAAAATAAAAATTAAATTAATTTTTTTTTTAATAACGCGGGCACATAAATTTGATACACCCTGTATATTGATCTGTAAATATTTATTAGAATTTAGTTTGGATGTAAGTGGATTTCTTTTTTTAATGAGCTTTCCGATGAACCATTAAAGACTTTTGTGAATAATTAAAGTGAAAATAACGATGTATTTTGATTTAAAATGGAAAAAGATTGTTTAGGGTAGAGGTAATTATCAATTTCTAGAAAAGTGGTTTTAGGAGAAAGTTTGGAATTTTAGTATCTTTGTTTCAACACGAGTAAATGTTGTATAGTTCTCAGAAGTTAATTAGGATGGTCGGAATGGTTTTGAGGGTGACTGTTTTGTTTGTCGAATGGAAAAGTCGATGTTTCAGATTCTTGGCAACGTGGAAGGGGAAAAGTAGTTTGAATGGTTAAGAGAGTTTGAAGGGGAAGTCATTATGTTTTTGGCATCGCTGAGGACCGGTTCGACGTTTTAGTGGATAGATAGTTAGCAGATACCAGTGGCTGTTTGATAGTGGAGAATAGTGTTGAAAAGTGGAACGAGAGACAGATCAAATTGAGACGAAATACCTCTTTGATTCTGTATTATTGTGAGAAGGAGAGCAGAGAATTTTTGGAGTTTTGTTTGAATCGAGTACGTGTCAAAAGAGGCCCGGCTTGTTGGAGAATTGGTGCTGGTATGCTGATAGTTTTGAAGCTGGAGAACGGAGAGGGCTTTGATGAGTAGCCTTTAACATAGTCAACGAGGGAGAGCTGTTTTGGGTCACGAGAAGACATCAGAGTGAGTGAAGCAAAAGGTCAGTCAACTTATGTGAAAGATATTTTTATGTTCGGAAACTAAAATTTTGAGTAAAAGGCATATGAATTAAAATTCCAATATTTCTAAAAGTAAATAGGAAGTATAGCTAATCTTGCGAATACATACATTTGTTTTGTTTAGTTTGTTTTACCAAAGTCATCGGGAACAAACCGATAAATTGTTTTTTTTTAACTATAATAAATTTAAGTGGTAAAGATTTCATTCAGACATCTGTGTCCACAGGTTTTAGATTTGATAGAGTTTAGAGTATTGATTTTGACAAATAAAAGACAATTCTGTATGTTTATTTTAATATTTTGCTTTATTTCTTTTCCCTATTTTATCCCGATTAGGATCAACTAAGAGATACTGAACCCACGAGAGAAGATAAGTATAACGTGAGATAATTTAGATTTTTTTTATAGTATAAAAAGGCACCCTGAGATTTTTTATTCATTTTTATGTATGATTTGCGACAATTAAATAATTAATCAGATAAATAATAATTAATATATAATTAATAAAAAGCAGATCATAACAATACATTTATATTGCAATTCAGTTTGCTCAATTTTCCTCCCGAAAAATTCCCCAACCAATTCAACCTATAAAAATTTTCCCATGTGCTTTCAAATTACCCTAAAAATGGGCGAAAGTACCCCAATCTGGCATCTCTGATTCGTCGCTCGTTGTAGACGGCGTCGGTGTATATTGCGTTGTCAATTGGGATATTCCCAAAACTCCCAAAAGTGATGATCCTACCGATCTACCGACATGTCCCTAGGATCTATCGAGTTTAAAAAAATATCCAAATGATCGATAAACCAATTCATCATTTATTGCCATCAAAAAATTTCAGTAGGTAGTATTTTTTAACACATTTGTATAATACCTTTCATTTCCTAAGAATTATGTATTATTTAAAAATTACATAATGGAGATTCCTAATCGTATTTCGGTATTCACATTTCATACAAGAGTCTCAAAGTACAAAGTATACAAAGTACAAAGTATAAACAATTTTTAGATGATTTTGGGAATATCGATTTCAAGCAGATCACTTACCTTTTTATGTAAATATTCATGTGTTTCATAAAAGCTGATGTGACACTTTCGTCCAGTTCTTTATTAGTAAATAAAAGTTGAATTATGGTTGTTTGGGTTAATAATTACTTCGCATATTATTTATAATACATATATAGTAGGGGAGCAAAGTATGCTAAATGTGCAGTCACTCGAGCGCTTTGGGGACCTATTGGGTTGTGATTATTAGGTTCTAAAACCAAAAAAGTTAAGTAAAATTTTCCATTTTAGTGGGGACTTTCCATATTTTAATTTAATTTTCCATTTCCAACACCCGTTTTCTCCGATTATAGCGCCACCTATCCGTAATTAGAAAAAACGTTTCGAATAAAAGTTGCTTATTTTTACGCAAAGAATCCAAATGTGAAATAAAAAAAAAGGAGTTCCTATTTAAGATTTTAAAGTAACCCCCCCCCCCCCTACCCACCTCCGTGGGGTCATGTTTGGTACCATTCGATAGATTTCAGAAAAAATATTCAGAAATTGTAGTGTATTACCTATAAGAAGTTACCGTTAAGCCGGGTCCAGACTATGTAACAAAACATGTTAAATAACAAAGTTTTGTAACTCGTTACAAAATTTTAAATAAACAAGTTTTAAAACACAGTGTTGTATAACATTTTTCTGGTTATATAGCATGTTTTATGTTATCCAACAGATGTCGGTAAACATCAAAGAAAGTTATAAAACCGCACCGCGACTGATCTACACCTAAAAACATGTTATTGAAACATTTCTCTGGCATAGTACCTACGCGAGCAGCAACCGTTGGAGTCATATCGCCTTGTTCATTCTGGAGTGATTGTGCTAGATTTTTCTTTGCTCTGTTCACGTAGGGTTATTTACGCGATGAAATTGTCGAAAGAACTGACTACTCATTTAATTGAGCTATTTCGTAAGTAACGAGTATTATGGGATTGCTATGGGATGAGCTACATTTATTGATTTAAAAAACAAATAAAAAACACGATGAATAGACTGAAATAGAAGTGAAAATGCAATGCACGTACGCCTATAACTCAAGCCAACAAAAGAAAAGCAGTACGCGGAACCTTAACAGCAAATCGGTGCAAATCAACTCTAAATTTGACATAAATACTATTCTCTACAGAGCAGAGTGTTCAGACATAAAACCTGTAACATTCACTTCATTCGCTACACAGATGCAGACTGCTTCATCAGCTACTCAAACAGGCACTCAATCATACAATATATCTGAGCCTTTCTATTCCGTCCACTACACCTACATCCGCTACTGCTCCAGCTACACCAATTCAAACAGACAGTGACACTCAATCATGAACAGGTGAAGACGATAATACTGAGGAATTAAATTCTACAGAAATGTTATACTTCCTCTCTGAAACAATGAGTAAAAAGTTTAAAAAATATGAGGCGTTCTTTGCAAAAACCCCATATGTCACTTTTTACAACATCGGAGATATTTAAAAAAAAGTTATTTAATTGAACCCTATTAAGTTTACGGAAATTCTCAAATTAGTGATTTATTATTTTGATGATTACACACAGTTTACAATATAAATAACATTATTTTTTCCTTTTGTTTATTTATGAAGGACATTTATTCATTTGACATATGGGGTTTTTGCAGGAATTTTTCATTAATTTATAGGAAAAACGATATTTATAGTAATAAACCAAAATAAAAAATGAACGAAAAATGGTGTTTACTTATAATATCACGCAACACAACTATTCGAAGGATATTTAACCTATAAAAACCTACTGACAGCCCACGGTTCTGACAGCCAAGCGATAAAGTTTCCGGCAAAAACACCAATAACAACTATGGTTTTGAAGGGAATTGCGCTTGACATATGGGGTTTAGGCGGAATCGCCTATATTTTTGTCGCTTATATTTTGAACTACTGTAATTTTAATGCAAGTTTCTTACGCAAGGAACGTAGGTAATTAGTCCTTCAATCCATAGAAGCCATAAGTCCATTTCCGAAAAAAAAGGACAACTGGGGTTTTTGCAAAGAACGCCTCATATACTTTGCTAATAATATAACTGTTAATCTTTCTCTTACTGGAATTGCATCTCGAAATGTCTTTCCTGCCTATTTTATGGCCGATTTCATTTATAAGAAATTCAAAATCAGAACTTTCTATTCTTAAGAAGTTTTTAAAACTGCCATCACATTTAATGTCTCCTGTCGATGGGTCTATGTTATCTCGTTCCAGATCAGCTAAAAGAGCTGTACCACTACCTATATTTTGCTCGAGCTGCTAATGAAGGACACATCCAAAATATTAATTTAACACGCCGGTGTCGCCTCCACAATATTACACAAGCTGCTGTTGCTATGAAGAGATCCTCCATACTTATATGACGCAATTTTATATACTACCTAACCCACCAGCTATCCATCTAAAATGCTGCAAACTTTATGCTCATGTTGTTGTTTTGTTTTTTGTTATATAGTCTGGATACTCATGCTATTAACAAGTTACATAACAAAGTTGTACAACAAATTTGTTGTACAACTTTGTTATTAGCATGTTTTGTTACATAGTCTAGACCCGGCTTTAAAAGTTCCCCGTTTCAGGAAAAAATATTGTCTAAAAGCGATAGCGTAGTGACCTAGTGGGTAGACCTCGGATCTCGGATTCGTAAAGCAGAGGTTTCGATTTCAAATCCGGGGTGTGGATCTCCGATTTTTTTATTTATTGTTACTGCATTCATGTCTGTAGACAATGTTGCAATCTATTATGAGCACAATAAAAAAATATAGTAATAAAATAATAAATAAATATTTCAAAAAAAAAAACAAGAAAAAAAATACAATCACTGGAAGCGAAACTAAACAATACGGAAGAAATATAACCACTGGATTCGGAACTGGATATGGAACTGGATAATATTAGAAAACTGATATTATAATATGTAAGCACTACGAGCCTAGTAGGCCCATGGCTTGATGTACTATTCTTTTCCACTCCCTTTTGTCAGTCGCTTTTGTTTCCCAGTTCCTTAAGTTAATTCTTCTCATATCTTCTCTAACTCCATTACTCCATCGTGACCTCGGTCTTCCTCTTCGTCTTTTCCCTGCCAATGCACCAGATAGTACCATTCTGGGAATTCTAGATGGAATCATCCTCTGCACATGGCCCAACCATCTAAGTCTTTGCGCCTTAATTACTGCTAGTATGTTAGGATCTTGATAGAGCTCAGTTAGTTCCTTATTTGTTCTTCTTACCCATTGTCCATTTAAGTTTTTCCCACCGAAGATTTTGCGCAGCATTTTCCTCTCCCAAACTAATAACAACTCTTGATGTTTTTTGTTGTGACCCATGTTTCAGAAGCATACGTTACTATCGGCCTTATTACGGTCTTGTAAGTTCTTAGTTTTGCTCTTCGTGATATATATTTACTTCTTAACAACCCATTAAAAGCAAATATAGCGCGGTTGTCCGACATAATTCTCTTTTGTATTTTTTCTTCACAGTTAGGATCTCTTGTGAAGACAGTTCTTAAGTACTCAAATCTCTCAACTTCTTCGAATTTATACTGTGTTCCCTTCGCTGTTGTCATTGTTATGTATTGCCCCCGAACGAATTGCTTATTTGTCCATTCCATATACTTTGTTTTTGCTTCATTTATATACAATCCTTTGGTTGCTGCCCTCTCCTCGAGTTTCATGAGTGTTTCTATAAGTTCTATTTTGCTCCTAGCCAAGATTACCAAATCGTCTGCGAATGCCAAGCACTGATGTTTTTTGTGGTAGATCAGACCTGTTCTATTAATGTTTGATTCCTGTATAACCTTTTCTAGTAATATGCTAAACATTATAGGCGATAATGGATCACCCTGTCGCAGTCCTTGTTTGACCTCAAAGCTTTCTGTTATAGTATTGTTTATCTTGACTTTATCATACTGATAAAAACACTAATAATATTGTCAATCAATTTTATTTATTGTTATAAGAATCAAAGGTAAATATGATTAGGCGAATGAAGCCTTAGGTTTCGCAGTCAATATCCCAACCACGCACACATGTTGCAATCTATTTCAATACGGTTTATAGTACAAAATATACATTTAATATCAAAATAGTGGGATATATTTTTTTAGTTGAGGACACTTGGTCACATTGCATTGTTTCAGGATAAGGTGAAATATCTTCAATAAATGGAAAAAAGCATGTATGTCATATATTATAATACTTTCTATACTCTTAATATGTAGTCTCGTATAAATTTGTAGTGACATGATTTTAAGTATAAGAACAAGAAGCTTGCAACAATTTTCAGAGAAAATAGAAAACTAAAACTATTTTAAAATGATTATTCGAAATAAAACATATGCAAATATTCACTGTATTTGCCATCTAGTGGAATAACTGTAAAATTAAGTCAGTAAAAAAGGTACATTAAGTTTAATTAAATTAAGTAAATCATCTTGTATACTAAAATTAAGGTTCTAAAATTTTCATTTCAAAATGAAAATCGACAGGGGCAATAGTACCTATACTAAAATACACTCTGTATAGATAATTATGTCAATGTTAATAATACTGGATAGAGAATTGAATATCCTTTCAAATGAGCTAGCACACGCCCCTCTTCCCTATTTAAAAATAAGGGGTGGGGGAAATGGAAGGGAGGGGGTTGACAAATGACAGATATGTATGTACCGTAAAAACTGTGTTCCCCTTAGATCAAAAGTCGGGCTTTTATATTTATATGTTAAGTTCAATATAAATTTCACATAACTGAACTATCACTGTGTTCTCCATTTTGATTATTATTGTTCTCAACTAACGCTATTTTCAAAATTCTTGCTTTCCTATCCATCTTTAACGTAAATTATTAAAAAATATAAAACTATTTCTTTATTAACGCTAGTCTCCGATAAGGCTACCTTGATTTAATGCTGAGGTACTAAAATGTTATAAAATTAACAAACAGTACGAGCAAGAACAAAGAGTCCACATCTTCTTATAACTACAAGTGACTGAAACATCGAAACAATAATAATTCTTACTGTGTTATACAGAAAAAGGCAGTAGAAACGATTAATCTCATATTTATCGACAACACTGTATGGTCCTCACTTGATGAGCTGTAAGGAAATATACACGTAAAGTTGTCCTCACTTTGTGCGCATAACGAAAAAGTATATACAGTCTCACTTTAATAGCTGCGTATAATGGCCTCACTTGGGTGGCAATATACTTGAACAATACGGGGCACATATACGTAATTTTTTTTGTGTATACTCGTCATTTTTTAATTGCTATATACTTGTCAAGGTCACTATGAAGAGTTGAAACGATTATGTCTACGTTTTCTACCGGTCCTCACTAAGTGCGCGTAATGTCAGGACCTCACTTTGATATCTGTGCATAAATATATATATATATATATATATATATATATATATATATATATATATCAATCTTGTTTACTGGTCAAAACTGTAAGTAATACCTAATGGATTTTCCTTTTTATATAGACCATGTTTTGATAATTTACTACTAATGTGATTTAACATCCAGTTATTTATCTTTTTGTTTGTTTATAATCTTATTTAATTTTCATTATAAGCTGTTCTAGCAATGTGACACATGTGTTTCATATTAGCTAATAAAAAGCATATTTAGAGCCAATATAGTTAAACGTAGGTTTTAAGCTATTTTTGTCACTTATAAAATAAATAACATCATAGTAATTAGTATATAATGGCAATAAATAATTTCAGAATTGGTCATCTGAATGTTCGCTCTTTATTTTCCAATTTTAATGAATTTAAAAACTTAATTGAAGAGAAAGATTTTGATATTATATTGTTATCGGAGACTTGGTTAAATACTATGGATAATACAGCTGTTTTTAATATTCCTAACTATAACTTTGTTAGAAAAGATCGTCTAGGTAGGGGCGGAGGTGTGGCGGCTTACATTAAAACACAGTATTCCGTGGAAATTCTAAATTTCGATTTTTCTATTAATGCGCAACTTGAGTTTTTGGTATTTAAATTAAAAATATTGAATAAAACTTATGGAATATGTGTGTTTTACAAGCCACCTAAGCTTAATTTTAATAGTTTAATTCCTGATTTTGACAACATTTTTTCATATCTTTATCCAGTTGTTGACGACATTTTTTGTTTAGGTGATTTCAATATTAATCTTTTCAATCTTCAAAATCCATTGATACCTCTTTTTGAAAATTATAATTTTGAGCAGATCATTGATGAACCTACACGCATCTCTGGAACAGTGAACACACTGTTAGATCCAATTTTCTTAACCAATAAATCGTTAGTCGTTAAATCTGGAGTATTTTCGGCAGATACTATTTCTGATCATAAACTAACCTATTGTGACCTAAGCTTGCATAAAATAACTAAAACACCCAAAATTATAAAACATCGTTCTTTTAAGCACTTTAGACTGGACAACTTTTTACTCGATTTACAACAATTGCCATGGGATGATATAATTTATGAAAATAATATTGAAAAGAAAGTTGAAATTTTTAACAATTTAATTGTAAGTTTATTTGATGTTCATGCACCTTTTAAAGACTCATTAGTAACCAAACCCAAAGCTCTATGGCTAACGGAAAACATAAAAATGATTTTAAAACAAAAAGAACGAGCACTGCAAAAATTTAAAAACTCCAAACTTCAATTGGACTGGATAGAGTACAAGCGTTTGAGAAATTTGGCGGTTGCCGCAGTCAGACGAGAAAAGAAGAAGTACATAGACTCTTTTACGGGTAATACAAAGCAGCAGTGGAAAGCTTTAAAAAATCTTAGCATATGTCCCAATAAAAATAATGAAATACCTTCTAGTTTATCTGAACCTAATGACATCAACCAGTTTTTTGCGACGTTCTTACAACAAAAATCCAACTGTACTGAAAAAATTAACTTTTATGACAATAATACTTATGAAGAAAATTTAAAATTTTCATTTAAAATGGTGACTGTACATAAAGTTAATAAAGTTCTTAATTCAATACAAAGCAATGCAACCGGTATGGATGAAATTTCACCTCTTATGTTAAAATACTGTAGTCCGTTCATTGATAAATACATAACACATATTATAAACTGTTGCATCGAGATAAGCTATTTTCCAGACCAATGGAAAATTTCTGTAGGAAGGCCACTCCCAAAGTCATCTAACCCAACAAGTTATAATGACATTAGAGTTATAAGTATTCTCCCTGCTCTGTCAAAAATATTTGAGAAGGTACTTTATGAACTAATGTATGACTATTTTACTATGAACAACATAATTCCAAACTCACAATGTGGTTTTCGTAAAGGTTTTGGAACATCAGTAGCACTAACGAATGTTTTGGATGATATCTTTAGAGCATATGACAATAAAATGTGTTCTGCTTTGGTACTTTCGGATTTTTCTAAGGCGTTTGATACTATTAACCATGAGTTGCTGGTAGCTAAACTTAAATACTATGGATTTTGCGAAGAATCATTTTTGCTCATTGCATCTTATTTAAGCAATAGATTTCAGTCAATTTTCTCTAATAATAAGTATTCTAATAGAGCAGAAATACTTGCTGGCGTTCCTCAGGGTTCGATATTGGGTCCTTTGCTATTTCTTATTTACACGTCTGATATATTGAAATCTATAAAATATTGCAAACTGCAAGCGTTTGCTGACGATACCCAGATTTATGTATGTTTTGAATTAGATCACTATAAAGAATTTCAGGAGTGCCTTAATCAGGATCTTCAGACGATTTATAAACTTTCTTTTGATCATAATTTAAAGCTAAACCCTGACAAATCGTATGTTATGATTTTTGGTAATCAAAGTAAAACAGAGTTTCTTAAAAAAAATTTAAGTATTTTAATTAATAATTCCAAACTAAACTTTGTAGAGAAAAACAAAAACCTGGGCGTTATTTTAGATGAACGGCTTAGATTTAAAGAACATGTAAAAAAATTAGTTCAAAAATCATTTTGTTCTCTAAAAATATTATATAATAATAGACATGTCCTAAACAAAAAATTAAGAAAAAATTTATGTGAAGCTCTCGTCTTATCTAATTTTAATTACTGTGATTTTATTTATGGTTTTTGTTTAGACATTGACAGTAAAAACCGTATACAGAAAGTCCAGAATGCGTGTATCAGGCTTGTTTATGGTTTGCGCAAATTTGATCATATATCACATTTATATAAGGATGTTAATTGGCTTAAAATGAATGACCGAAGGACTCTTCATTTTGCTACCTTTTTATTAAATATAATAAATAATCCTACTTCACCAACAACGCTTAGGGAACGCCTTATATTTCGTAACGATATACATAACCTTAACATCAGAAACAGGATTAAACTAACAATGCCTCAACATAGCACCGCTATATTTCAGAGATCTTTCTCATATAATGCTGTTAAAATTTTTAATTCCATTCCTAATAATTTCCTCCCATTAAATATAAATACCTTTAAAGTCAAATATAAAAAATACCTGTTAAATATGTCATAATAAGTAAACAGTTCTTAAATCTTAAAAAACCAACTAAATTATTAAATTTTAATTTATTAGCTAATTTGTAGACCAAATAAAAATATTTATTCAATGTTATTATTAATTGTCAATCCGTAATTGTCTTTTATCAGTATAAATTAACATAAAAGCCTTTGTGTAACTTATCTTGTAAGTGACAAAAAATATAAATGTATTAGGGTTCTGGTTTGGTTCAGTTGAGTAGCCTTGAGCTAGACTTGCGCCAAACCAGGACATGATAGGGAACATTTTTTTTTTATTATTGTAACTGTAATTTTTTCCCCTTAAATAAAGTCCTTTATTATTATATTATTATTATTATTATTATTATTATTTGATTGAGGTGTTGTACCTCTGATTTGTTTCCGTTGATATTGTCCTGCTCTTAGTCAGATGATCTCATCGTATTTCTTCTACTAACTGAAGTAGCAAGGTCTGCCCAGATATTTGACAACCAGTAACTTCCTTACACAGAATCCAAGCATTTATTTCCACCATAGCTAAGATATTAAAAAAAGCCTGCAACGGCCATCTTTTTGAATCTGATTTGGTTGAGCATTGTATGGCCATCTGATCTAAAATGTCTACCTCGTATTTTGTATGGTTGTAGTAGGTAATGATTTTAGGTTTCTCCTTTTTGTCTATGTCTACTTCAATATTGTTTGGGTATAGAGAATTCAGCGATAGAACATTTTTGATCATTTTTCTCTGGTACACCTGGTTTCCCTGATTAGCTCAAGTATTCGTGTATGAAAATTTTTGATTTGTCTAATTCCATCTTTTCGTTTTTTATTGACGGAGGAATAAATTTTCTTGCTCGGTTTATTATTCTAGTACTGCTGGTAGCCTTCTTTCGTAATAGTTTTTATGTATCGTGACATTTCTTCCCTTATTCATATATGGGCCCATTAGACGGCTAATTACATGTTCCCCTAGAAGTTGATTGTGTGGTCGTTGTTCATCTTTCCGTAGGTAAGATAATCCGTGCAATAAATATTTTGACTAGACATTAGCAGTAAGCCAGAATTTGATTCCAAACTTATCGGGTTTATACGCCATGTACTGGGTGAAGTGACATCTTGCCTTTGTGGTAAAAAGCTGTTCGTCGATAGATATATTTTAGCCAGTGGTAGGTGTAGCAAAATATACAATTCTCTATAAATAAGTTCCATATTGCCGACGCAAGTGCAAATTTATCTGTTAATCATCGCTCAGATCTGGTACTTCTCCTCCGTAATAAGGACCGCATTTTTTCTAGGTACACATCAACATATTCAACAAGTAATTACACTAAGTACCTACCTGCAAAAGAGAACTTGTAATCTTTAAAAAGATGTAGCAGAGTCCTAAATTTTTAATTTTCTAGAATAACTATGAATAGGTAGTAATACAGAGTGTCAAAAATAGAAAGCAGTCAAAATGACCGCCCTGGTGCTTCTAGGTATATATTAACACATCTCAAAAAGTAATTATACCAAGTACCTGTAAAGGAGGAATTATAATCCTCAAGATAATCTAGGAAAAGTCCTAAATTATCAACTTTTTAAAACAACTAGGAATAAGTAATACAGAGGGTCAAAATAGAAAGCAGTCAAAATGACCGCCCTGGTGCTTCTAGGTATATATTAACACATCTCAAAAAGTAATTACACTAAGTACCTGTAAAGGAGGAATTATAATCCTCAAGTGGATCTAGGAAAAGTCCTAAATTATCAACTTTCTAAAACAACTAGGAATAAGAAATACAGAGGGTCAAAAATAGAAAGCAGTCAAAATGACCGCTCTGGTGCTTCTAGTGTTAACATGAGGTTTCTGTGCAAAACTCTTTTTTTTTTTTCGTTAAAACTTCTTGTTGTGTGTAGTGTTTTATTTTGAACTTGTAGGTGATTACTTCATTCATAGGGGACTCTGACCAATAGGAAGCTACAGAAATCTAAATTAAACTGATAACTTTTTGATAATTGCCCGTCGTCAAGCATATTACAACAGATGCCCTTCGTTGCTGAGAAAAAATATATTCAGTGACAATAATGACAATTATGTTTTTAAAATTATAAAAGTGATGACTTTCAATCGTCAAATGTTTATAAAAACTTTGTGTTTAATTGTACTAATTTGTACTAACATACATAAATTACAACAAAATTTTGGTTTTGAACAGTAGTTTTATTCGTGAAATAATCGCAACAAATTGCACTCGAACTCTAAAATTAATATAGAATTTTTGCCCTCGTGACACTTTGACATAATTTCACCCGCCTTTGGCTCGTGAAATTAAAACTGTCAAAGTGTCACTCGGAAAAAATTCAATAATTTTAGAGCTCTTGTGCAATTACTACTGATTATTTCATTCATAGAAGATTCTGACCAATAGAAAGCTACAGAAATCTGAATTAAATCGATAATTTTTGATAATCTCTTGTAGTTAAGTATATTACGTCAGATGCCCTTCGTTGCTACGAGAAAATACATTCAGTGACATTAATGACAATTAATGTTTTAAAAATTATAAAAGTGATGACTTTCCATCGTCAAATATTTATAAAAACTGTGTGTTTAATGGTACTTACATAAATAAATTACAATAAAATTTTGGTTTTGAACAGTTTTATTCATGAAATAATCGCAACAAATTGCACTCGACCTCTGAAATTAATATAGAATTTTTGCTCTCGTGACACTTTGACATAATTTCATTCGCCTTCGGCTCGTGAAATTAAAACTGTCAAAGTGTCACTCGGGAAAAATTCAATAATTTCAGAGCTCTTGTGCAATTAATACTGAAAATTTTTGTATCTATTTTTGATCATTTTTAATTTTTTTTTATTCTGTTTTTTTATGCATAACCTTATTCTCCAAAGACCACGATTATTTTTAATTTTGTTAATCATAAGTAGCTATACTTAGGGCCGGTTGTTCGAAGGCTAATCAACAATGATCATTATCAAATATTTAATTACTGTCACCAAAACTGTCAATGTCAACTTTGTTTGGGTTGCTGAAAACATAATTAATTCCAATTATGAGATTTATTATTAATTATGTTAATAATTATTGTTATATTAATTGATTATAGACTCCACAGACTTTTTAACAACCCAAACAAAGTTGACATTGACAGTAATTAATTATTTGATAATGATCATTGTTGATTAGCGTTCGAACAACCGGCCCTTAGGGCCGGTTGTTCGAACGCTAATCAACATTGATCACTATCAAATATTTAATTACTGTCACAACTGTCAATGTCAACTTTGGTTGGGTTGCTGAAAACGTAGTTAATTATAATTGAGATTAGTTAGTCAATTAACATAACAATTATTAACATAATTGATTAACTAATTTCATAATTGTCATCAATAATTATGTTTTCGGCAACCCAACCAAAGTTGACATTGTCAGTTGTGACAGTAATTAAGTATTTGATAGTTATCAATGTTGATTAGCGTTCGAACAACCGGCCCTTATGCAATTAAAATCTTTAATTTAATTTAAATAATTCTTTTATTAATAATTTTTTTATCCTTGCAATTCGCTATTTTTATTTAACCCGCCATTGGTCGCTAGGTTGGCTTTTACGTCAGTGGTCGCGCTTGAGATTTTGTCTCACATATCCAACTTTTGCTTTTTTTTACGAAATACAATTTTTAAAATAGATTTTAAATTTAATAAAATTATTATTAGTTTTACACAATGTGACTGTTGACACAGCATAATAAACGAGACCAGCAAGGACACTCCCCGATGCCGCCTTTGAAGTTGAAAAGTACAGAGTCGCCATTTTGTGCGTAGTACATTTTAGCGGTGATGTGATGTGTTCGTTCATCAGTGTTGCCGATGTCACTATATGAAATTATATATTTCACTATATGTCACCATATTTATTATATATCAGATTTTGCCAAAAATTATGTTAAAATTTTTGATCTTGGTAGTTTCTAAGGGTAATAAAAATACATTAAGAAAAAAGTTATTTTATTCAACTTGTTAATTCAAAAATACTTGTAACAAAATTATATGTAATATATTACTATAATAAAACTACATCTGGAACGTTTTCAAATAAAATTTCCTCATCTTCATCTTGTAAAAATAAAGACTGTGATTAAAATAATTTAACATTTTTGTCTGTTTGAAAGGAGTAACATTCTTTTACTCCTTCACTTTTGCTAACACTAATTTAATATTTGCTCACAGATCGCATTTAAACGTCGACAGACAACGATATCTAAGGAAACGTGATGTTTTTTATTTCTGCATTGCTGCATTATCAGTTTTTGCACTAACTTTATTACCCGTAAGAAACTTTCTCGAAACTCTAGGGCCAAAATTTATAGCAGGTGGAGATTACAACTGTAAACATACGCTATGGGGTTCACGCCTAACAACCACCAAAGGCAGAGAGCTAGCAAAAGTTATCCAGGATAAAAGCTACTCATTCCTATCGACGGGATTACCGACATATTGGCCAACCGATCCAAATAAAACACCAGACCTATTGGATTTCTTTATTACAAACGGAATATCTCAATCATATACAGATGTAGTACCAAGTTTTGATTTATCATCAGATCATAGTCCCATAATTGCCACAATTAGCACAACGGTGATAATCAAAAAACCAACACCTCGACTGCATAACTTCAAAACAAACTGGGACACATACCGCCTAATCATAGAACAGGAAGTAAATCTACTAGTGAGATTGCAAACTCCCGAACAAATAGAAACAGAAACTAATAATCTAATCAAATTACTTCAAAATGCTGCCAAACAGTCTACCCCTCAACCTGGACAAAAAAAATTTTCAACCAACATTCCTCTTGAAATAAAAAGACTAGTAGCAGAAAAACGAAAAGCCAGATCAATTTGGCAAAGAACTCACAGACCAGACGACAGGACAGTTTATAATAACAAAACAAGAAACTTAAAAACAGCTCTAGAACAGATGAGAAACAACTCATTTGAAAACTATGTATCAAACCTTTCGCGTCAATATAACTCTATCTGGAAACCAATCAAAAACAAAAATAAACCAATAAATACTTCACCTCCAATTCGGAAAAACTCATTACCACCAGGACCATGGGCAAAAAGCAACAAAGAAAAAGCTGATTTATTTGCTGAACATCTAACTGAAGTCTTCAAGCCACACGACAATGACCAAGTACAAGAAGTAGAGCAGGAACTAGCCTTACCAATTAATCAACGAGAGCGACTAACTTTAATTACACCGAAGGAGATCAAAGATGAAATTAATCATTTGAATGAAAAGAAGGCACCAGGCACTGATCTCATAACAGCAACAATGCTAAAACAACTTCCTAAAAAAGGTATAATGAAGTTATTGTACATATTAAATGCAATCTTAAGACTTAATTATTGGCCTATATCACTAAAAATTGCCCAAGTAATTATGATACCGAAACCTGGTAAAGCTTTAACGGATGTTTCATCATACCGCCCAATAAGTCTACTGCCAATAATGTCAAAACTTCTTGAAAAGCTGTTACTTAAAAGAATTATGAGCGACCTAGAATTCCAAAACTGGATCCCAGAACACCAATTTGGATTCCGGCAAGGTCATTCTACAGTGCAACAATGCCATCGCATATCAAATGTAATTAATAGAGCTTTGGACAATAAACAGTATTGCACAGCAGCCTTTCTGAACATTAGCCAAGCATTTGATAAAGTATGGCACCCAGGATTACTTTATAAAATCAAAAAATCCCTACCCAACAAATACTTTGACTTATTAAAATCATATCTAAATCACAGAGAATTTGAAACTAAAGTGGAGGATGAACTATCAAACCGTAACAAAATTCAATCAGGAGTCCCACAAGGTAGTATATTGGGTCCACTTCTTTATGTACTGTACACATCCGATTTACCAACCTCTCCACAAACCACCATTGGAACTTTCGCTGATGACACAGCAATATTTGCAACTGAAGAGGATCCAAGAGCTGCAGTATTAAAACTTCAAGAACACCTAGACCAAATTGGACAGTGGTTAAAGAAATGGAAGATAAAAGCTAACGAAACTAAGTCAACACATATAACTTTCACACTAAGGAAAGACCAATGCCCAAATATTAGCCTTAATCAAGTCAACATACCACAACAGAACATCGTCAAATACCTGGGGCTTCATCTTGATTCTAAATTAAACTGGAAACAACACATTTTAAAGAAGAAGAAACAAATTGAGTTGAGAGTGAAAGAAATAAATTGGCTTATAGGTAGAAAATCTCGACTCTCAATTGAGAACAAACTGCTGATTTATAAAACAGTCATCAAACCTATATGGACGTACGGTATAGATCTATGGAGTTGTGCCAGCAAATCAAACACAAAAATTATCCAAAGAACTCAATCAAAAATTCTACGCACCATCGCAAATGCCCCGTGGTACATTTCCAACCAAACCCTTCATACAGACCTAAACATCCCGTTAGACAGCACAGTAATTCAAGAAAGAGCCAACAGACATCACGAGAAATTGGAAGACCACCCCAACCAATTAATATTACCATTACTGCAGCCACTAAACAACAGAAGATTGCGAAGATTATGGCCCATAGATCTTCGCTGAAACTGAGGTGAAACCGCTGGGTGATGTACCTCATAACGCCATTTTAGTGTACAATAATACATTGATATATGTTATTGAACTTGCTATCAAATTAGCTTATAGAATATGTTATTCTGATTGCTAATAAATGCTTACAAAAAAAAAAAAAAAAAAACCCGTAAGAGATTCTTTTTGAATATTTTCTGGAATTTCTGCAAAAGATTAACAATACAATCGCCATTCATCGTCAATATTTTGTGTTATGTTAACAAATATTTTTATTATCAGAATGTCATAAAATTTAAGTAAATCTGAAAATTATGTACAAATCGGCAACACTGTCGATTTTCTACACTGTCTGGTACTACGCAAAAAATGGCCGACGATCTGCGCAGTAATAGTGCGCGAACTTTTCCCGCCTTCTAGTGTGTCACTGTTGTTGCGTTTTATATGCTGTGCTCTTGATGTGCTGATAGCCTAAGAGCTGTGAGACATTTTTGAGTAGGTATTTTAGGCAACCTGAAATTTTTTTAGGTGACTCTTCCATGATAACCTAATACAAAAATGCCGGTCTGACTGGAGGGTAGCGTTTATTTTCCCCAAAAATCCCCCCCCCCCCCCCGAGGTTAAAAAAGGGTAAATATTGTTATTACAAAAAATATCATTGACGTGACTTTAAAGTAAATTTAAATATTCAAATATAAAGAAAATAAACAGGCCAGGCGATTTGAGGACGATTTTAACTCTGCAAGATACTTGCATGGGCGCAACAGGATTATTTTCAGGGGGTGCATCTGAACTTCAGAAGATTTCATCTGAATCTGTACATACTATTAACGAGTATAAAATATACAACTATACATACATAGCTATGATGTACATTCCTTCCAGACAGGGAGGTGGAATTGTTATTTTGACAGGATATTTTTTAATATTAAAAATATATATTCTAAAAAGACAGTTTTTTTTGGTGAAATTTTTCAACTGCCAGGTGATTAAACAAATTACGCGAGCATGTAAATGAAAAGCGCTATAGGTAAGCAGCAGTGTGAGAAAGAGCGTATACCGATAGCTGTTTGCGTCCTATATTGTAGCTGAGAGAGTCCGTTCGCTCGAGAAAAATCACGCGACCTGGCGATACCCATGTTGTTGTGCCTCGAAACGTTTGAGTAATTATATATTATAGTTTCTTAAGTAACTTTTTATTAATTAAAGGAAAATAATACGTACTATACAATAGATTTTGCAAATATGGCAGAAAAAGACAAATTTATTATTATAAATATATAGGTAGAGAAGCATAAAACTATAAAATGAATTAATTATGTGTCCGAATCTTGTACTACTTCTTCAAACTCCTCATCTAAGCTTAAATATTCATTCTCTTCTTCTTCGTCAGACTCCACTCGAGACTCAGTTTCCTCTTCTACATGATCTGTAATATATATTTAGAATTAATTAAAAATTAATTAGTGATTAATTAATTGAGTTGCTACGTATTCTCTCTCCTTTTATACCGAGTAGAAGCCTGGACAATCACGGCCGCATCTGAAAAAAGACTTGCCATTGTTGAGATATGGTGTTATCGAATAATATAAAAAATATCATGGACACAACACGTCACAAATATGGCAACATTAAGTAAGATGAAAAAGGGAAAATTAATACTAAACACTATGAAGGAAAGAATAATTACACTTTTATGAAAAAGAACTTTTTTATAATAAAACCTTTTTATTAGGAAAGAATATAAAATAATTTAACGATAAACGATTTAACGATAAAATGCTTAAAATTCCAAAAATTACACTCTAATAAAAATATTTATTTATCAAACAGTTCGTAAAGTATGCTTTTTGCGAACGCACGCGATTTTTAGAGCACGAGCGACAACGGAGCGAGCATACAATATTTTATCTACGATAAACAAATAAAACAACTGTAACTCTTCGTCACTGGAATTCATTTTTATTCTACAATTTTTAGAACTTTGGCATTTAAAAATCCTATCTATCATACTTTCAAAACTACAAAACTGTCAAAAATTTTGTTCTAAGTCATTGCTCATATTATCATCACCATGACAACGCGAAAGTTAAGGATATTTGATTATATGAAAGTGTGCCAAAAACCCATTGAAAGTGTGGGACAAAGTAAATCCCATTTAAAATACATTGTTACTTCACGCACACTTTAAACTCTTCACGCACTAAGTAGGTGTATTAACTGTTATTTATAATTATGATTCCAAAAATTACATTAGTATAAAATAGTAATTTTTATAATACCACGGTTGTTTAAAATGGTATATATAATTTTAAGTATATAAACTTTTAATTATAAAAAAAAGATACGCAACATCCGGGTTCCAACTGGGGACCTCTCGATCGGCAGTCTAATGCCACTGAGGCACCATCAATTTGTAGATATCCATTTATTAACGTACTTTAAAATATCACTGCATTAGTTACATTTTTAAAATAGTTTGAAATTTAAAAAAATCGATTTATCCATAGAGTGTGATTGGTCAGTGGGGTAAAGCTTTGCAGATCCGTTGTAAGTAATAGATAGCACAGTGGTTCCAAATGCTGAAAACGTGGTCATGAGGCGAAAAAAGGAGTCCCTATTTAGGGATTTTCATGTTTACAGTTGTTTTCTCATACTATCGTAGAGTCCTAATACGCAGGTATGGGGAAGAGACTGGATGTGTTCTGGTTCACAAATCAGGAACAAGTGGGCCATGTCCGGGGTTATTTTGGCCGGCAGAGAAAGTGAAAAAGAACGCGTATATTGAAAACGCTGTAAAACGTTTTGTAGTTTATCAATTTTATCGCTGTAAAGCAGATTCCTCTTTTTTAAGTATGTAGTAATATAGGATGTAACTTAAATCAACATTTATTAAAAATAAATGGCTTAAATTTGTTAATGCATAAATAGTGAAAATATACTTGAAATAATTAAAATTTTGTCAAGATGCATTCAAAAAGTACAAAATTCTGCATAATTATTATTATTATTATTATTATTATAAATCAAATAAGGGCAGAGGAGCGAGCTCCTATTATGCCCAAAAACAAAGAGAAATATCATTTTACAACTAATACAAATTAAGAATAAAGTTAAAAATTAACAAACATCAAATAAAAATATTGAAACAATAAAACAATGTCGCCCTAAAACAATTCAATCCTGTAAAGCTCCCATAATGTTCAAAACAAAGAAAAATATCGTTATAAAACTAATAAAAATTTTAAAGATTACAATTTCAAACAAAATTTTGAAACAATAAATAATGCCGTCCTAAAATTATTCAGTCTTGCAAAGAAAATAAAGAATTATCAAGTCTATTTTTAAAAATGTTAACATTAGTTGCCGATATGGTGTCTTCATCTAAGTTATTCCAGATGTTAAATATTCTGTTTGGTAAAAAGTTCATTCTGGATCTTGTTGTCGTCTGTTCCTTCTTTAATTTATAACGATGACCTCTTAATCGTTCGTCTAGATTTAGCGTAAATATTGTGTTAAGGTTTCCAAAATTATATTTTAAAATACGGAAGGATATAATTAGGTCACCTCGAAGACGTCGATGTTCAAATGTTGTTAGATGAGCCAAGGATAGTCTGTCTTCATAATTAGGTCTTACACGGCCAAATGCCAGTCTTGTGGCTTTACGTTGAACATTTTCAAGTAAGACTTTATCACGGTTAAGATCTGGATTCCACACTGGTCCGGCAAACTCAAGAATAGGTCTGACGTATATAGAGTAAAGTTTACTCATTGAGGTAAGAGATATTCGTGTAAAACATTTGCGGATTAGAAACAGTTTGGAATTTGCACGTTTACACACGGACACTATATGGTCAGACCAATTTAAGTTACTGTTAACTATCACTCCAAGATCTTTGTGGGAGGTTACTGACTCTATGGGATGCCCATTAATAAAGTACGGTAGTAATGGGTTATTTTTGCCAATATGTAGTATGACGCATTTTTCAATATTCAGTGGAAGTAACCACTCTGAGGACCATTTGAATATTGCGTCAAGGTCGGTTTGAAGAACATGTTGGTCAATAATTGGATTCACATATAATTTAGTATCATCTGCGTAAATGGAAACCTTACTGGATACAACAAGAGGAAGATCACTAGTGTATATACAAAATAGTAGTGGTCCAAGTACTGATCCTTGTGGAACTCCACTCTTGACTGGTTTGTCCAGTGAATAAGCTTCCCCAACACGAACTCGGAAGTACCTGTCTGATAGAAAATTTTGAATCCAAAAGTTTAACTTTCCGCGGATACCATAGTGATCCAATTTAGCTAGTAATCGACGTTTGGGAACACGATCGAAAGCTTTGGAGAAATCTAAATAGACTACATCAACAGGATGTCGATTGTTTAAAGATGAAGACTAGTCACTTATACAATGAAGTAAGTTTGTGATCGTTGAACGACCCTTGATAAAACCATGCTGCTGGTGAGGGATGACATTTTCTTGAAGGAGGAATTCAGACATAGCTTCAGAAATAATGGATTCCATGACCTTGCCGACAATAGGAACTAGGCTGATTGGACGATAATTATTGCAGTCAAGTTTATTTCCTTTCTTGAATATAGGAGTAACCGAAGCCAATTTCCATGATGAGGGAAGAGAACCCTGATTAAAAGAAGTATTCATTATAAAGGATATAGGAATGGCTACAGACTCTGCACACTGTTTAAGGAAAAAGGAAGTTAGTCCATCTAATCCAGGTGATGAATTATTGCGTAGTTTCGACAAATGTTGTTTAATAACATCTGGAGTGAAAGAGATATTATCAAGAGTTGTAAGGAGACGTGGACTCATTATTTGAGGAATGGTGTCATTTGGTTCGTCTGTAAAAACCTGAGAAAAAAATAAGGATAAACATTCCGAAGATTCATTATTAGAAGAACATATGGACCCATCATCTTTTTGAAGTAATGGTATGGAGACTTTAGAACATAAAGATGTGCGAATGTACCGATAAATTTTTTTACTGTTACCACTAGAAATGATAGATTCTTCATATTCTGTTCTTAGTTTTAGCAACGATTGTTTGACTCTGTTAGAAAAATTACGGTGAGCGAGAAAATCATGCAGGGAACCAGTAAGTTTATACGTTCGCCAAAGCTTTCGTTTATGTCGAATTAAGCGGATAGCTGAGAGGTTAATCCAAGGTTTTAATTGATTTTTGTATATTTGTCGTTCAGTTGTATTATCAGAAATTGTTGTAATAGCAGTATGAAGAAAAGAGTTCCACATTGACGATGGATCTGGGTGATTAAGAAAAATAGATTGCCAGTCTATCTGGGACAAAACAAAATTAACAGTAAAGAAATCAGTAGTGGCATAGGTTACGAGATTATTTTTGCAAAGTGGTGTTAGATTAAATTGAATGTGAGCAGTAATAAGTGAGTGGTCAGAAATACCCACAGGAGAGGACACATCAAGTGTAGAAACTAATTGATCATCATTTGTAAAAAATAAGTCTAAAATTGAAGGATGATTATTAACTCTAAACCTTGTAGGTTCAGTTATTAGTTGGATTAAGTTTGAGTTCATGACAAAGTTTTTAAACAAATTTTGGGAGTTAATAGTGTCAGTTTTGGAAATAATGGGCCAGCTAATCTCAGGAAAATTGAAATCTCCAATGACAATGAGATTTTCAAGGGATGATAATTCCTCAAGTGTGTCAATAAGCATATTGTCCTCAGTAAGTACTGTATCCGGAGGTCGGTATATGCAAACTATATTAAATGTAAAAGAATTGTTAGTAACAAGTAAATGGATAATTTCTATACCTGGCAAGTCTATTGTTTTATTAGTTATTGAAAAAATATTAGTAATTTCATTTGCTAAATAGATGCATACTCCTCCCCCCCGACGAGTACCTCTGTCTCTGCGAAATATAGTAAAATTATCAATGTTTACAATAGTATCGGGGATTGATGAATTAAGCCATGTTTCTGTTAGGAGAATAATATGAGGATTTAAAAGTTGAACAGTACTTATAAATTCATTAAATTTGGATAAAAGAGAGTTTAGATTTGTATACATAAGAAGCCAATCTGTAAATTTTGGTGCAAGAGAATTATGAACGAAATGTCACGATCTTTGGACTGCCATTTATATATTTAATCGTAAGGTCATTTTCTCCATTACTTTTACGGGTTTCAAGTTCAGTTCGAAGTTCCTTTAATCGAAGTTGCTGCATAGGTGTCTTGTCATCAATAAAGGAATAAGTTTCGGTGGATTTGTTTTCAAAAAGTTTATTTTTGTTACGAAGAATTTGTCGAGTGTGGTGTTCAGAACCCATTATCACCTTTATCATGCGAGGATAACGTCCATTTTGACTGGGTTTACCTACTCTATAAAATGTTACAGGGCTTTCTAGACATCCGATAACTTTCAGGGCCAAATTAATTTTATTTTTATCATGATCTTTCTTACTCTGTGCGTCTCCTGTAGTTTCAGGAACGCCCCTAATCAAAAAATTTTTTGAACGTGACATGCGGTCAGTGGCTTCATTGACAATGCTGTCAGTAAATTCAGGTTTTGCAATCGAATCAAGTGTATTTAATTCATTATTTAGTTTAGATAATTTAGTATCAAAATCTTCAATTTTCTTGTTAATATTCGCTGTAAACTCCACTAGAAGACTCTTGATTTCAGCAATACTTCCAATGCTTGAACTACATGCATTACAAAGTATACATATACCACGTACTTTCTGTCTTGTTACTCGATCATCAATCGACAAATCTGTACAAGAGATATGTATTGGTTTCTTACAGCCATCACACTGGAGTTTTCCATCGGAGCTGGAAGTTAGTTTAGAACAATTTGCACAGAATGATGTATTGGGCATGTTTCACTTTGTGTTAGTTTTAGATATATTTTTATTATTAGGTTGATAATATAACAGTAAATCTACCTTTATCAATTATTTAAATGTTTCCAGTTAAATACAAACTTATTGAAAATTGATTTCTTTTGGGAGCACTTTGAAATATCTGATTCTTATTTGACGTTTTTTTGACGTATTTGATATTTATGATATCTGCGACTAATGTTTATTAATCTTAAAATATATAGTAAGGAGATACAAAATCACTTTGGTTTAGCTGCCTATAACTGCCTGTGCATTGCTGGCAGCTGTTTGAATACAAAAGTGGGAAATGACGCATATTACATAATTCTGGCGATTGTTGAGTATGTATGGGCAGTTCTACATAAGTAATAGGTTCTGAATATTATACTTCATAAAGAAAATGTATTGGTAATCAGCAGTTTCAAAAGTCCTATATAATATAAAATTTTAAACAAAAATGCGGCTAAAATAAAATTTTCGAATTTCTTTAGTCCATATTGGATCCGCCATTTTGTATAAAAAAAAGTAATGTTAGATTTGTAATCAGCGACTTTAACCTACCAAATTTGACAAAAAAAATTCCGTTTTGATTGATATTTTCAATTTCTTTCCGCCATGTTGGATCCGCCATTTTGTTTTTCAGAAAAAATAATGCCAGATTCGTAATCAGCGATGCCAAAAACCCTTAAGAACGAAAGTAATTCCAAAATATATAAACAATATACGCTTTTAAAAGGTCATGACCACGTTTTCGGCATTTGGAACCACTGTGGATAGTAATACAAGTTCACAACAAAAATTGTTGCCAACTTTGATTACAGACATTTGATTTAGACAATTATTCAGCCATGGCTTACTTAAAATTTGGAAAGATTTAGACCCGTAATTATTATTAATAATTTTGCCCTGAAAAATGAAAATATCTCGAAAACTAATAAATTTACACATAGGGAATGTTTACAAAAATTATAGTATGGTAATGGTACTTTTCGATAATGATATAAAATACAGGGTCTTCTATTTAAAATTACTGAGAAAATAATGTACTTGCGTTTTGACTCACCCTGTATTCAATATAAAGAAAATTAACAAAACAAACATATACGAAAATTTTGACAATAAATAAAAAAATATGACGTCAATAAATCATTGACTTTGTGCTTGCTTTTATTTAAACAGGTAGTTAAACTTGTTACGATTTTCATATAAAATTGGTTATAACTTTGTAAATACCCCGTATAACATACCAAACTTTTATATTTTTGTAATCGAAAAGTTACGAAGATTTCGAATATAAAATAAAATACAGGGTATTCTATTTAAAAAAAAAAACATAAGTTTGGTCTGCCACTATGTTATCGAACACCCTGTAACATTCTAACTAATTTTGTAATATGAAGCTCAAAGTTCGCTTCAATTTTTGTTATTAAGTTTTATCGCTATACATTACTATAACGGATCTACGGAGCTTCATCCCACTATATAATTAATCACCTTGTATAATAGCAGTTAAATATTGCATTGTTAGCTAGTTCTAAGCTATCCTGAAAATTTCAGGTGTCTAGGTAGCCTAGAACTATTTTAAAATAGATTACAAAATTTGCGGAGTCCGTGACACCAACCAAGCCAAGTATATAAAAAGATTTTAAAAAATGAGCTACTTTGGTCATATACTAAGTAATAAAAAACGTGATATGATTGGTTATATAAGGAAAAGTGCTAGAAAAAGAAAACCGGGAAGACGATGCATATCCTGGTTGAAAATTTTAAAGTAGTGGAGTGTTAAAAACAATAATAAACTCTTCAGAATCGCTGCAGAGAGAATAAAATGGGCCGTGATGATCGCCATTGTTATGAAAGGATGAGGCACACGAAGAAGCAGAAAATTGAGTTAACTAAAAAAAAAAAAGATTTCAGTTATAAAAAAAAACATGTATGTAAGCTTACCCTCAGCAATATATCTGAAATTCTCTTTGGTTCGCTGATGAACTATGGCAATCATAAACTGATTGAGGCAAACAATCTCGTACATAAAGATGGCTCTAATTCCGTATGTAGCTTCGTTATATTTATGTATATTTTAAAATTTCCAGTACCATACTCCATAAAAATCTCTAGATTGTCACTTTGGAGATGATCCATGTTTCCAAGCATAATTATCAAAACATCTGTATCAGAAGTTTTAATAAGGACATATTGGTCTTTGCTAATGTATTAAGCTTACATACGTGATGAACTATCTTCGTGTCGGCTTCTTCGTGATTTTCGCAGGTTATGTTGTCGCCGATCGACATTTCTATACCATCAGTATTTACAACAGACGAATCACATAAATCACAATTTAAATTTATTAATAAATTACCAATAAAAGGCACCATCTCCTCTGTAGACCAATCTTCAATTAAAAATTCAACTACCTAAATTTAATATTTTTTAATTCCTTGGCAAAATCTGTTAGTATCCATCCATTTCCGTTAGATGTTGAAGAATTACCCCTTATAGCCCTTTTCATTCACATGCACGCGTTATTTGTTTCACCTGGCAGTTGGAAAGTTACACCAAAAAAAACCTGTCTTTTTTAGAATATTTATTTTTAATATTAAAAAATACCCTGTCAAAATAAGAATTGCACCTCCCTGTCCGGAAGAAATGTACATAGCTATGCATGTATAGTTGTATATTTTATACTCGTTAATAGTATGTACAGATCCAGATGAAATCTTCTGAAGTTCAGTTTAGATGCACCCCCTGAAAACAATCCTGGGGCGCCCATGCAAGTATCTTGCAAAGTTAAAATCGCCCTCAAATCGCCTGGCCTGTTTATTTTCTTTATATTTAAATATTTAAATTTAGTTTAAAATCACGCCAATGATATTTTTTGTAATATCAATGCTTACCCTTTTTTTAACTTTGGGGGGGATTTTTGGGGAAAATAACCGCTACCCTCCAGCCAGACCGGCATTTTTGTATTAGACTATCATGGAAGAGTCACCTGAAAAAATTTCAGGTTGCCTAATATACCTACTCAAAAATGTCTCACAGCTCTCGGATCATGAGATATTTTAATCTAAAAATGTATAAATAATATTAAATTTAATATTTCAATTCTTTAAATTCCAAATGTGTACTAGTACCTTTATTTTATTCTCCTGCAACAGGGCAAGTTCTAAAATTATCTTTGCACTATTCATATTTAAAACAAAAAAAAAAACAAAATAATGCTAGAATATAGAATAATGCTATACAATAATGCTAAATCATATTATACATGGTAGTCGCGCGATGAGAGAATATCTCACGTAAAGCACATTTACTTAACAATCGGGCCATACTCAACTGAAACACCATCTAAAAAGACGTGTTCATTCGATTGTAGAGGAAGGATAATTAGGAGACTAGATGAAACTACAGTATGTTTAATTTAACAGAGAAAAAGTTTTGTGAAATATAATGAAAACGTGAGAGTTAAATCTCATATAGCGACCAATGCCGGGTTAATACAGTTTTTAAAATGATTGTAATTTTTAAAACTACGGCAAGAGAATCGTTGGGAACATAATATTATGATATCACTAATTCAAGGTTTAACATTCTGGTTTTTGGCCTTACTATACATTGTTCTCCCCTTTTTCGGAAGTAACTTCCTGAAGGCTTCTACCACACATCGTAGACGATGTAAACACGTGGAATAATACCACAGATTAAAACTGCAGTTTTGGTTAAAAAAACTAAAAGAAAACACTTTCCAGATTATGTCGTATAATTCGGTAAATTCATCAGTTTTAAACGTTCTACATTGTACACTTTGTAAATTTTATGCTAAATTTCATAAACGTTTTAATTTATTCTAGCTTAACCCACCTCTGTATAAAATGAGGATTATATCCTACAGACAAATGACAAATTAAACGAATCGGAGATAAAAACACCAAATAATTTGAAACTCGAACAATACTGTGATTAACCCTTAAACGCCCAATGGTGGGTAAAAAATGTCCACCTAATGCGTATTCCCTTGTGACTTATTTATTACGCGTTTAAAAATTTAAAAAAAATTATTTATTGTTAAAAAGACAGCCCTTTATCGAATGTTAATAAAAGTAGCATCTTGAGATAAATATGGGTGGGCATAAAAAGTACACCCTTGGTAAAACTTGTTACTAAAGGTTTCTATATAATTTCTCGTTGGTAGGAAGATACTCCATATAATTATCGACGTATAATTACATAATCTACATAATTAACCGCCAATGAGGAGGTTGAAAGGAAGAATGTGGAGAAAATCGACAAATCTCAATTATTGGCTTTTACTGGTATGTTAATTTTGATGCACATTGTAATTTTGTTGTAAGGTTTGTAAATTGTTTATATTAATATTGTAGAAAATGCTGTATTTATTAAGCATAATATTATTAAGTTTAATCCATTTCCAACAACTCTCAATAAATATATTAGCTATTTTCGAGGTGGACATTTTTTACCCACCCTTGGGCGTACATGGAACCTAAAAAAGGTTGGGCGTTTAAGGGTTAATAGAATTCACCAACTAATATGGAACAAAAACTGGGGTACCGAAGAGCGATGATAACATTCTCTATGAACCCGAGTATTTGCCGCTTCGCACGTCGTCACTGGTAAATTTTTACGTGTTGAATTAGTGGTTCGTCGCAAGAATTTTCGTCGTGGATTAACTGCTCGACTACCGAAAATTTGTTTATCGTTCGTTGTGCGCGTCTGCTCAAAGTGTGCGGTGTAAATAACGCAACGTAAACTGCAAACCGTATGCGACGCAAATCTTCGCTCAAAAACCGACATCCTATGGAGCGTGTGCGTTGTGTGCGTCGAAAATTTTTACGCCCGATTTATGCGACAAACACGTCCACGTTAGCACAATTTACCATTGTGACGAACAGCTGGTTCGGCTCAAAATTTTACCAGTGAGGACGCGGCTTTACGTTCTATATTCTTATTTTTATTTTTTATTTACACGTACAGCAACGTCATTGCACTTGTCATATTTATAGGTCAGTAAAATTAAAAAACTTTATAACATTTAGCTTTTATTAAAAATGGTAATAATAATAATATTCACTTCGTCACCAACAAAAAAAAAACAATTTGCTGGGGTACAGACATAAACTGAAGACAATTTCTATTATTAAAGTTTCTACATTTTGTAAAGTAGAAACCAATAAATAGGAAGCATGCAAAAAATTAATATCGTAGATATATGGGTACAACAAACAGGCAGGTCATAAATAATTAAATCTCATATTAGTATGGTATAGTTAGACCCAAACCCAGACATCCAAAGTGAAAGTTATCCTCCAACACCAAATTGTTTTATATGGTCCACATAATGTTCAGAAAAAAGTCACACTATTTTGAGCGTCGGGTTTGAGGGGGAGAGGGGGAAGAAATCTGAAAATTCGTAGTTTTTTACGTTTTTCGTCAATATTTCTAAAACTAAGCGGTTTAGCATAAACAACTTTCTACCCAAAATTGTTCTACATTAAATTTGAAATAAAAAAGGCCCTATGCATAACCCTTCTAAATGAACGGTTCCAAAGTTACGGAGGTAGTATAGTATAATTGGTCCAAAAAAAGGCCTAACCCAGACATCCAAAGTAAAAGTTTTCCTTCAACACCAAATTGTTCTATATGGTACACATATTGTTCAGTAAAAAGTTATACCATTTTGAGCGTCGGGTTTGGGGGGGAGATGGGGGAGAAGTCGGTAAATTAGTAGTTTTTTTAAGTTTTTCGTCAATATTTCTAAAACTATGCTTTAGCGTAAGGAATGTTCTATAGAAAAATGTTCTACATAAAATTTAAAACAAAAAAGGTTCATACATAATTGTTATAAAATCAACGGTTCCAGAGTTACGGAGGGTGAAAGTTGAGGTTTTCGATACTTTTTATATTTACCGATTTCTCCCCCCCCCCCCTTCCCCCAAACCCGACGCTCAAAATGGTGTGACTTTTTTCTGAACATTATGTGAACCATATAGAACAATTTGGTGTTGGAGGATAACTTTCACTTTGGATGTCTGGGTTTTTGGTATAGTTACATCATAAATATTGCACAAAAAATATAAAAAGTATCGAAAACCTCGACATTTCACCCTCCGTAACTCTGGAACCGTTGATTTTATAACAATTATGCATAGAGAATTTTTTGTTTTAAATTTCATGTAGAACATTTTGGTATGTAACATTGTTTACGCTAAAGCATAGTTTTAGAAATATTAACGAAAAACTTAAAAAAACTACTAATTTACCGGATTCTCTCCCATCTCCCTCCCAAACCGGACGCTCAAAATGGTGTAACTTTTTACTGAACAATATGTGGACCATATAGAACATTTTGGTGTTGGAGGAAAACTTTTACTTTGGATGTTTGGGTTAGGCCTTTTTTTGGACCAGTTATACTATACTACCTCTGTAACTTTGGAACCATTCATTTTAGAAAGATTATGCATAGGGCCTTTTTTATTTCAAATTTAATGTAGAACAATTTTGTATAGAGGGTTGTTCATGCTAAACCGCATAGTTTTAGAAATATTGGCGAAAAACTTAAAAAACTACGAATTTACCGATTTCTCCCCCCTCTCCCCCCCCCCCCAAACCCGACGCTCAAAATGGTGTGACATTTTTCTGGACATTGTGTGGACCATATAGAACAATTTGGTGTTGAATGATAACTTTCGCTTTGGATGTCTGGGTTATGCCATCTTTTGGATCAACTATACTATACTATATTCTGTGACCAAAAATAGTTCGATCGAACCTAACTTACCTTATTACAAATGTAGGTACACATAAAAAAGTTACTGACCTTTGAAGTTACAAAATGAATATCGATTTTTCTAGTATATCGGAAACTATTTTTTATTGATAATGGACATGTAGTATTCTCATGGCAGCAAATCTATAAAAAAATAAAAGTAAAATTTTTGCGCCTCGTTTATGGGGGTTTGGTGTAACTCCTTCCTCACAATATTTGTGTACGTTTTAATTAAATTATTATTGTGATACTATTAGATTAAACACAATGTCTTTAAAACTTTTTCACTCTTAGTAATTTTTAGATATTTCAGTTTTTATCGAGATATTTTGAACATTTGTAAAATCCAACACATTTCATATTTTTAAATGGTTTACCCTTAAGCACTGACAAGCAGTATGCTGTGTCTCGCCGAAAATATATTTTGTTGTAAAACTTGTTTTTTAAAAGACTCCTTCGAACACCTTCTGTATTAGGCCTGGATCCCGCATACCAAAAAAAGTTAATAGCCGGCTGAAAATTTGTTAATATCTTAAGGGTGTCTCTTCGGACATACTTTGATGTATGGGGACACTGGAACAGGGGAAGTTTTATTTGTGGAACAGTTTAAAAATTTGGAACGTCATACTACGAAAACGTCCCATGTTTGTGGCTCAACAATCCGTTGTGGATCTTTGCCTGCTTACAAGAAGTCGCCCATCCTGTCGATTCCTGGCAACTTCCCTCCATCTTCTGACCCCTGGAATTTTTAGGTCGTCTTCAACATCATCAATCCATCTTCTTCGTTGTCGTCCTCTACTTCTTGCACCCTCTGGTTTTGAAAATGTTAGTCTCTTAGTATATTCGTGGTCTGACATCCTAGCAATGTGTCCAGCTCATCAAAGTCTCTGCACTTTAACGAATTTCACAATATCTGGATCGGTGTATAGCTGATACAGTTCAAAGTTGTATCTTCGACGCCATAGCCTATTTTCATTTACTGCCCCAAAAATGTTTCTAAGAATTTTTCTCTCAAAAATACCAAGAAGTTTTTCATCACTTTGAGATGGGGTCAACGTTTCAGCTCCATATATCAAAACCGGTCTTATTAAGGTCTTGTATATACAGGGTGTTTCATTGGGAAACGGAAATACTTTAATGGTGAATAGAGGTCACCGAGACGGTTCTAGATATAGTAATTTTTTGCCCTACCGACTTTTATAACCGAGTTACAGGGTGTCTTATCGGTTTTGCCCATTTCTTTCCTAAGCCATAACTTTAGAACCACCCTGTATATTTTTTTGATATTTGGTACACATATCTCTCATTCAAAACCCAAACGACCGACATACTAACTATAAGAAACATCCAGGTCCGGATTAACAAAAAACTATAAAGTAATTGTGACCTTAAAACAACAACCTGTATATTGAAATTTTGAAAATCTGTTTGCATATTTGAAAAGAGCACAAAAAATTAAGTTTAATGGTTAGCATTAATTTTTCGGCCAGACAATTTTATGACTTTTATTTTGAAATTATATTGAATTTTTTAAGAACTTTGACATTAAAAAGCAGATATTATTAATTTTTAGTTATAAATTATTAAAGTTAATGAATAAATACCAATTTTAAAAATAATCAATACTTATTTACCACATTGGAACGACCCAATTACTAATGACAAGAAAAATACAGGTCCGGATTAAGAAAAAAATATAAAGTAATTTTGACCTTGAAACAACACCCTGTATATTGAAATTTTGAAAATTTGTTTGTGTATTTTAAGAGCATAAAAAACTGCGTTAAAAGGTGCATGTCAAATTTTTGCGCTGATAATTTAATTACGGCAATTTTGAAATCATATTGTTTATTTCTGTCAAGGTCACAAGAAGCTACCAGAAAAATGAAGAACAATCCCAATATACTTAGAAAATCGATTCGAAATAATTTAGAACGAGCAAAGAAATGCATCGAACAAAATGGCGGACATTTTGAGCAACTGTTATAGTTCAAATATTTTTAATTTATGTTAAATTGTTGAATTGTAACGAATTTTTGTTTTATTAGATATAGAAGTTTTTTTAATTCTTTACTAAATCATTAAAATATCCCAATTCTCGCAATTCTAATTTTTAATGATGTGCATATAGCTACAAATCCAGAGAATCTATGAAGCCAGCGTAGTAAGTAAGTATTAAGTATTTTTAAATTAAGTATTGATTCATTAACATTAAATTATTATTAAAAGTTAACAATACCTGGTTTTTAATCTCAGAGTTCTTTGAAATTTCAATATAGTTTCAAAATTGATGTAATTAAATCAATGGCGAAAAAATTAAAATAAGCCTTTAATCACAGTTTTTCATGGTATTTTATAATGCGCAGACAAATTTTTAAAATTTCAATATACAGGGTGTTGGCTCAAGGTCACAATTACTTTGTATTTTTTTCTTAATCCGGACCTGGATTTTTCTTGTCATTAGCAATTGGGTCGTTCCAATGTGGTAAATAAGTATTGATTATTTTTAAAATGAGTATTTATTCATTAACTTTAATAATTTATAACTAAACGTTAATAATATATGCTTTTTAATGTCAAAGTTCTTAAAAAATTCAATATAATTTCAAAATGAAAGTCATAAAATTGTCTGGCCGAAAAATTGAAGCAAACCATTAAACTTACTTTTTTGTGCTCTTTTCAAATATGCAAACAGATTTTCAAAATTTCAATATACAGGGTGTTGTTTTAAGGTCACAATTACTTTATAATTTTTTGTTAATCCGGACCTGGATTTTTCTTATGGTTAGTATGTCGGTCGTTTGGGTTTTGAATGAGACATATGTGTACCAAATATCAAAAAAATATACAGGGTGCTTCTAAAGTTATAAAGTAGGAAAAAATAGGCAAAATCGATAAAACACCCTGTAACTCGGTTACAAAAGTCGGTAGGGCAAAAAATGTACTATATCTAGAACCGGCTCGGTGACCTCTATTCACCATTAAAGTATTTCCGTTTCCCAATGAAACACCCTGTATTGAGCTTTACTGCACGTTTTATATTTTTATTTTTTAAATGTTTATGGAGGCCGTGAACAGTTCTGTTTGCTATTGCTATGCGTCTTTTTATTTCATCGCTTGTCGTCTTTATTGAGTTTACTAGCGATCCAAGATATGTGAATTCCTTGACTTGCTCGAAGGTGTGAGTGTTAATTTGAATTCTCTGTTGGACATTTCGGGAGTTTTTAGAAACCAACATATATTTGGTTGTTTCCTCGTTTACCACAAGTCCTTATTCACTTGCCGCGTCCGCAAGCCTTCTAAAACACTGCACCATGTCTCTCAAACTTATGCCCACTATAACTATATCGTCAGCGAATGCGAGAATTTGCGTCGATCTATTAAAAATAGTTTCATTCATTCCAATATTTAATTTTCTAATATTAAAGAGGAGACACGCCAGCGCGTCTCCCTGTCTTAGACCATTATTAACGTCAAAGAACGTAGAGTTTTCTCCTTGAATTCTAACGCACGAGCTTACGTTTTGCATTGATGGTTGGGTCAACTTAACTAACTTAGGTGGGATCCCAAAGTCTATCATTGCAATATATAATGCGCTTCTTTTAACACTGTCATAGGCTACTTTGAAGTCGACGAAGAGATGGTGGGAATCTATGTTATATTCTAGTGACTTTCTACAATCTGCCTATGTGCTTGAATTTGATGTATAGTTGACTTTCCAGTAGTTAATCCGCATTGGTATGGACTTACAATATCTTTTGTAAAATGTTTAATTCTTTCAAACAATACATTGCCGAAGATTTTATATGCAGATGCTAACAAAGTAATGCCTCTATAGTTCTTACAATCCAGTTGATCACCTTTTTTATGCAACGGACATATTACTTCCTTTAGCCACTCTTCTGTTACTAATTCATTCTGCCATATTATAAGAACTATCAGTTTATGGATTGTTGCAAAAAGTTGATCACCACCTTTTTTAAACATTTCCGAACAGATTTCGTCGATTTCTGGGGCTTTATTGTCTCTGAGTTTTAGGATGGCATTTGACACTCCTTCTCTTGTTGTGTCTTCACTGTGTAGTTAATGATGTAGATTTTGTTAATTTCCTATGTTGAAACCTCCTTCAATATCGTTTATATTTAGATGTTCGCTGAAATGTTGTGCCCATCTGTTAAGAACTAATTTATTGTCATGTAGAATTTCACCGTTAGTGTCTCTACAAATATTTAGTCGTGGTTTAAATTCTCGACAGCTGTTATTTAAGAATTTGTAGTATTTTCTTGTTTATTGTTTTTCCTCTCTTCTAAGACGTTTATATTCTTCTTTCTTTTTTCGTGTACAACCTGCGTCGATGGTTTTTTGATATGTTGCATTCTTTCTATTTGTGGCCATTTCACACTCATGATCAAACCAATGATTTCGTTTTTCTGACCTGGATTTGCCCAATATTTCAACCGATTGCTGCAGCACAATATCTCGTATATTTGCCCATAGTTCATTAATGTCTTTTTCTTCTAAGTTTTCTGTCTTTATCTGATCTTCTATTTGCTGTCTGTATACATTTGCTATATCGCGATCTTTTAGTTTATTAATGTCGATGTTTTTTCTTTCCTTTGACTGATTGATTTGTTACCCTTTCATTAAACTCTGATTCAAAAATCAGACTGGTATTTATTATCAACTGGGCATTTTAAAAAGTCCAACACGTGGAACATGTCAAATGACAGGAATTATAATGGTGATAAAAAATAGCAGTCTGATTTTTGCATGAAAGTTTAATAAAAGGGTAACAAATCAACTGGAGGTTCTGTCCGACAAAATACATGGGACGTTTTCGTAGTCTGATGTTCCAAATTTTTAACCTGTTCCTCAATTAAAACTTCCCCTGTTCCAGTGTTGTCGTACATCAACGTTTGTCCGACTGGACACTGTTAAGCTATTATTCAACTTTTTTTTGGTACACGGGATCCACGCCTACGTACTTTAAAGTGGTTTTTACCTTCTCCCAACTGATGCAGTTTAAGTATGGTTTAGTCATTCAGCTATGTTGACGTAAAGTTTTCTGCCGGTATCACGTACCGGATGTCAGTATTTACGCTTCTTTAGTTAAAAACAGTCCATTCAGTATTTTTTCAATATTAGAATGGCAGCAAGTTCATCCAGTTGTTCTACTCTCAAGTAGTTTCAACATTGTTTTACAATTTTTTATTTAACAGTACTCGTTTTTTTGTAATTCAGTTTATAAAGATTTCTTAAGAACCTCCACAATTTTTTCAATATTATGCATGCGTCATAATTTTCTTGAAAAAGTAAAGTTTATTTTATTTGGAGCAGTATGAAGAATAATTATGTAGTTGATGTAAAAAACAAATACAGAGAAATAAGACAAATTCATGTTAAAAACAAAGAAGAATAAGCAACGGTATGACATACCGCATGTCAGTGCCTACGTCCTGAAACATCCACTTAATAGTTAAGGGTTAAGTAACATTTTAGAGTATTATTTTCCTAGTATTATTACCACGACTCGATAATCTTACTTTCTTAACAATGTAAAAATATGTGTTACAAATGTTCAACATACTCGATAAAAACTGGCTTATCGAAAAAGTACTGAGAGACAAAAACGTTCTGTTTAACTAATGATACTACAATAATTTAATTGGAACGCACACAAAAATTTGGGGGAGTTTAAGGGAACACAACCCCCATAAAATTTTTATGGGGTGCAGAAATTCCACTTTAATTTTTTTTTAAATGTGCCTATTTTAATAATCACGCCACATGTTCAATTTCAATAAAAAATCTCTAATAGTTTTCGATATACTCAAAACAGTCGAGTCTCATTTTGTATCTTCAAAGGGCTGTAATTATTTTTATGGACGACCGGGCGGTAAAGCCCATATTATGTATACATTTGGCGGGCGTAAAGTGCCACTAGCGCCCGTGGGCTTCTTTATCGCCCGCCGGAAGGTAATGTTAGATGGCGGCTGTGGTTAGTGAAACACAAAGTTTTTATTTATGGTATTTTATTTTAATAAAGGAATTATAACTTTAGCAATCAAACATAAGTTTCCTACATGTATAAATTTATATTTATAACACAATTTGAACAATTATTTATAGAAACGTTAGGATTTGCTACTTTGCTCTGTTGTAAGTTGATATAAACTTCCAATAACTCAATAAAGTGTTCCAGAAAATGTTTCATCATCACTAGTTTCCATTATAAAAGAACTTATTAAATAATGTGTTATGAAACTTTCAATACGATAAATAATGGCGACTTACTATTCTTGACTTATTTACTTTGTTGCTAGGGTAACGAGAACATAGCTGAATAGATTACTGTTCAATCATATTATTTCTTACACATATTTATTTCAATATGACATTTTTTTAACTAACTAATTCAAATAATTCGGTGAATTGTTATACAGGATTAGTTTTAATAATACGAGCTATAAAATTCATGCAACTTTTGAAACGGTATTTATAATAAATTGCCTGCAAAAGGTGGAAAGAAAAAGAAGCATTAAAAAATAATCACTAAGACGATCGTGCAAGGAATTTTGTATCTTTATTAATAAATGATCATTAAAACAGTCGTGCATAAAAATTTGTTTGTATTTCGGGGGTAAACAGCGTTTATGGACCTTACATGTTAATAGCCCTCGCCTATCGGCTCGGGCTCTTACTTACACGTCGTGGTCCATAAACGCCTATTGTACGCCCTTGATACATAAATAACTATTATATGCAAATTTTTTGTACTAAGGTAAGTTAGGTTCAATCGAACTATTTTCGTCCCTGAATATGTGATTTAATCTATGACCAGTCTTTTTGTCACACCCTGTATAATATCTGAATAATTCCAATTTTAATATTGTAATTAAACCAAATAATAAATGTTTTATATAATGTCATGTTTTTTGTTCAAAGCAAGCCATTATTAAATTTTAATACCTACCGAAAAAGCCGAAAAAGTCGTTATATCCTCGTTCCAAGTAATTCATAAATAGAACGTTGCATGTGCATATTAAATAACATGTTGCAGCATTGCAGTGGCTTTTAACGTGGTAGCTAAGCTAACTCATAAAATTAGAAAATATGGTGTTATAGCGGAATTGAAACTAACCATAACAAAAGATGAGAATATGAAAAACCACAAAATCAACTTTGCTAGAAAATAACGAATTTATTTATTTATGTAATATATTATTTAATATACACACCTGGTCAAAAAAATCTGGTCAAATGCATTTTGTATTATGATGTTTTAAACTCTCTAGGTTGGGGAGCCAATATAGAACGAAAACTAACATTGTTTCGGAAAAATTCAAACAAACATATATTTTTCAGTAGCACATATTTCTATAGCGTAATTGAAGGGTCCAGTAAAAAAATGACGCTCTATCAGAGTGACGTTATACAAGAGGTAGAAAAAAATGAGATTTTAACAAGGCAACATTTTATTACAGCATTATTGCTGTATTTAGGATAAAAAAAATAAGAAATAAAACCTATTGTATATAAAACTTACATTTTATGAAAAAGTTCTCTAATGTTGAAAAAAGTCAATTATATTCTTGTGAAACCTTATGAAACCTTATGAAAAATAAAGTTTGCAAACCGGAAACCCATCTCCGTTTATTCTTCATAAAATAAAAAAACGACAACCGTCTGTAAAATTTTATGACGCTATAGACGAGGGTTATTAGAACTAGCAACTTAGAGGTTATTTTAAGTTTTTAAGAGATCTAGTACTTTTAATGTATAGATACTTTTTGTATACTTTGTGTATTGACAAATATTATTTTAAAATGGTTTAAATTGTTATTACCAAAGAACGGTAGTTCTTTGCCAGTGGCGCACACCCACACACTCCTACACGCCACATTATATATACACGAAATTTGCGATTTTCTAAATCTGACTGAATTTAAAATTGGACCAACTCCCATCTTAAAATTCAGGAAACGACTCACCCATTCATATGTCAACCATCCATTTTGGTCCAAGGGTGTGGATTTTACGGCCCTTCCTATTTAGGGTCTGTTTTTCGTTCTCGTTCCCAAAACTCCCAAAACAAAATTTAAGTCCAACCTTTACGGCTTCTGATAGTACTGAGCATTAAAATTCCAACGCATGTCTAATTTTAAAAATCGGTTATACCATTCAAAAGTTACGGAGCTCAGAAATATGACTCAATTTCTATTTAAAAAAGGGAAAATGTTTGTAGATATGTATGTATGTATGTATGTATGTGAATGGAAAAGTTAAACCGATCTGAATATTTTTTTCAGATGTTTCAGAGTTTCATGTTTTTGTAGAGGGGGTCACGGCCGATTCAGAACCGGTGTAGTTTGTGACTTTTGATTGCCCATAAACCAGCTATAGGACTTGGTAGGTACAAAACGGCATACTTTTTGGGGGTATATATCTTCGGCTAAAGACGAGACAGGAGAACCGCAAATACACCAAATCAATAGTGTAGAGTTAAGATTTCAAATGGTCTGTAAGCTGTCAGGATCAGACATACACACAGCTCAGTATAGCGGAAAAACTGAAAAACTAAATTTTTGAAAATTTTGGTTTTTCGACATTACTCTAAATTTTAACTTACGAATTGCGTCAATAACTAAGCGTTTGTAGATGGACCCTAGACAAATCTAACGGTGTGTACTTTATATCCCGGAAAATTAGAATTTTTAAGTTATAGGCTTCCTAAGTATGATCAAATCTATTATCTATGGGAAAAACGGTTTTTCAAGCTCAATAATTCCTGTAATAGCTTCAGTTATTATACTTGGCCTTAGATGTATCAGAGATTACTTGTCAATACGTTTCAAACTCATGTTTAGTGATCAAAATCGGTTAAGCCGTTTAGAAGTTATTAAGCTACAAAAGTGTAATCCAATTAACGATTATTCCCGAAAGGGTTTATGTAGTGGTAGTGGTTACGACTCTAAATTTGATCTGGCAACGGCCAATCCGAGTTTATTTACCGGCCACCCCAATATTTTTTTTCGATCTATTTCGAATAGAAAAAAAATCTAGTGTACATTCGACGGACACTAGATCATTTGGGAGGTAATGCGACAAAGTCGACCATTTATAAAGCTTAACGTGTAATCGAGAAACATTGCATTCAACTTCATACATTTCATTTATAAATGACTTTGAAAAACTCCTTATACTTACAAGAAAAAAAAACCGCTAAACGCCGTAAAAATAAGTGGCGCATACAATATTCCAGCTACAAAATATCTGATGTGAATATTACGTGGCACGAAAATGTATTTTAATTTTGATGCAAAACAGAATTCTAGTTTTATTTTAAAAGATTTTTCCGTAATATTTGCTAAATTTGAAGTAAAACGCGCCACAAAAAGTTTCAAAATTCAAACTGTACCAAAGTTACTCTTTTGTGGCGTATTATACTTCAAATTGAGCAAATATTATGAAAAAATATTTTAAAATGAAACTTGCATTAAAATGAAAATACATTTAAGGGCCACGTAATATTCATATCAGATCTTTTGTAGCCGGAATATTGTATGCGCTACTCATTTTTACGGCGTTTAGCGGTTTTTTTATTCTTGTTTTAAATAAACCAGATCAAATTAAATTATCAAAGGTAATACCAAGAGTCCTCTAAATTTTATCGATAATTTTTTTTGTTTTCACGAAAACTTCTTTATTTGGTAAAATTACGAAAACAAACCGAATGATAAAATCACGAGTCCGGAGGACGAGTGATTTTATCCATTTCGGTTTGTTTGAGTGATTTTACCCTAAATAAAGAAGTTTAAGTATGAAAACGAAGAAATTTATCAAGCAAAATTTAGAGGACGAACGGTATTTGAAAAGATTATTTTGTGAACAAATATGTATTACTAGTAAATACGGGCATCTGTGAAATATTTATATGACAACTAATTTATTTTGAAAATAAAAACTGTAGAAAATCTGAGTAAATCGTGGTTATTGTTTTCAAAATATCTATGTACCAGGGCTGTTCATAAATTAAATTAGTAAACACAGGTATGTACGTATTATGTGAAATTTAGGGTACCTTAAATTTTATCAGGGAAGAACTGTTTTATCAAGGAAGAGGCTGTTTTATCAGTGTTACACTGAATGATTGGCTAGAACGGCGCGTGGTGATTGGCTGAAAAAGCAAAAACGTCAGAATTTGACAGGTGAAAAAAATAATCAACATTAATATCACAAAAGAGTGAGAATAAATTGAAAATAATGCGACAGTTCTTCGAAAATATGTTGCCTGGCAATAGACAAGCGAGCCCGCAGGGCTCGAGTGACTATTGCCGAATAGCAAAAAGTTTGACAAAATAACGAGCATCATTTTCTTATTTATTCTTACTATCGTGTGATATTCGCAACATTATTTTTTAATACTCACACACAAAATTTAAGTCTTTGTAAATAAACCTTCAGTGAAATTTATCAGAATTAATCTTTTACAACTGATCAAAGCGAACACCATATTAAGTATGTTTAGCAAATATTCAGACGAAAGTTTCAATAAAATATTACCGATTATTTCATTCATAGGAGATTCTGACCAATAGAAAGCTACAGAAATCTAAATTAAATCGATTATTTCATTCATAGGAGATTTTGACCAATAGAAAGCTAGAGAAATCTAAATTAAATTGATAATTTTTGATAATTTCCCGTCGTCAAGTATATTACGTCAGATGCCCTTCGTTGCTATGAAGAAATACATTCAGTGACATTAATGACAATTAATGTTTTAAAAATTATAAAAGTGATGACTTTCAACCGTAAAATATTTATAACAACTGTGTGTTTAATTGTACTAATTTGTACTTTTATAAATAAATTACACTAAATTTTGGTTTTTAACAGTTTTATTTATGAAATAATCTCAATAAATTGCACTCGATCTCTAAAATTAATACAGAATTTTTGCCCTCGTGACATTTTGACATAATTTCACTCGCCTTCGGCTCGTGAAATTAAAACTGTTAAAGTGTCACTCGAAAAAAATTCAATAATTTTAGAGCTCTTGTGCAATTACTACTGATAATTTCCCGTCGTCAAGTATATTACGCCAGATGCCCTTCGTTGCTACGAAAAAATACATTCAGTGACATTAATGACAATTAATGTTTTAAAAATTATAAAAGTGATGACTTTCAACCGACAAAATATTTATAACAACTGTGTGTTTAATTGTATCTACTAATTTGTACTTACATAAATAAATTACAATAAAATTTTGTTTTTGAACAGTTTTATTCATGAAATAATCGCAAAAAATTGCACTGGATCTCTAAAATTAATATAGAATTTTTGCCCTCATGACACTTTGAAATAAATTCACTCGCCTTCGGCTCGTGAAATTAAAACTGTCAAAGTGACACTCAGGAAAAATTCAATAATTTTAGAGCTCTTGTGCAATTACTACTGATAATTATTTATAAATACACTTTTATTCATGAAATAATTTTACCGAATTACAATAGAGCACTTAAAATTGCCGATATGTATTTCCCTCGTATCAGTTTGGCATTAGATGCAGAACTAAAAGTGTTTGGTTAATTTTCTTAAATGTGACAGTTAATAAAATAACTTAAATAATAAAATACTTATTCTCAGTATAATAAGGTAAGTAGATTATTCCCAGTATAATAATAATCTGATTAGACAGAATTTAACACGTGATGAAAAATCTTACTATATGATTGGAAATTAAAGTCATTGAAATATTTTTTTGTAGTACTAAGTCCCAAAACAAAATTTGTTTAATTTGTATTTTATCACGATTTCCCAATTGTACCTAAATCGAAACGTCAAATGTAAGGTTTTTTCAGTTTTGATTAATTCCAATTATATAGAGTAAATATAGTAAATAAAATTCTGACTATGTCGTCCTTTAGCGTTAAAATTATTCCGTTTGACGAATGTTAAACTCCCAACTAGGTGGTAGATATATTTAGGAATGAAAATATTTTGATGTGTATTAATGTGACAGTTTAAATTTTTTTAACTGATTTACTGTAACTAATTTACATAAAGATGAAAATTGGATCGAAGTTTTTAAACTAATAACCGGCCATAATTTTTAGACGAAAAGTTTAAATTTAACAATCACATTTAACTGGGAATTTTGTTATATGCTCATAGAGCGTGTATATTACATAAGGGTTTTGCTCTAGTTAACTTTAATTCCCTCTACTCATCTAAGTATTGCATACATAATGAGGTCAGTTGAACCATAGAGTGCTGATTATAATTTAAATATTTAAAACATGTTTTATGTTTTACACTAAAACTTTGCAGCTCTTATCTATATTTAAATTTTATTTTCAAATCATGAAATATTTTTTGTATGAAACTCTGAGTACCTCCTTGTTTATTTATAAATATATAATATAATACGAAGAGAAGTGTTTTGAATTATATTATAATGAAGATTGTTTTCTGAACAATCCGACGATGTTGAAAAGAAGCTATATTTAACTTACTTATCGATTCATAGATGGTACTAGTAGCATATTTAGTAATTATTTTGATTATTTCATTCAAAGGAGATTCTGACCAATAGAAAGCTACAGAAATCTAAACTAAACTGATAATTTTTGATATTTTCTCGTCGTCAAGTATATTACGTCAAATGCCCTTCGTTGCTACGAAAACATACATTCAGTGACATTAATGACAATTAATGTTTTAAAAATTATAAAAGTGATGACTTTCAATCGTCAAATATTTATAACAACTGTGTGTTTAATTGTGCTAATTTGTACTTAAATTAAAACTGTCAAAGTGTCACTCGGGAAAAATTCAATAACTTTAGAGCTCTTGTGCAATTACTACTGATAATTACCCCGAAAGATGAAAGAATTTGATTGCAGTTCAGTGCCTCTACCCAGCTGTTCCTATGAGGAAACAGTTATTCTGAAATACGTATAAGCAGTAGAGGCTCTGTACTGTCATCAAATCTAAGCCATATTTTCTTTTTGTTTTAGCTTATGCTTTATTCACTTTTGTGGATATTAAAGGAAATAATTCGCAAAATTTATTATCACGGTGAATGACAGGACGTGAAATTCAATTTTAGATTTCTCTTGTCGAGTATTTCGCCACTCTGTTATGCTTTATTTATTTTTCCAACTTAAAAAGCTCAGACGATAAATAATTTCGAATTTTTTTTCTTGACTTAGTTGACTTTTAACTATTTTTAATTTTTTCAACATTTTTTGTTTAATAAATATTGCAAATATTACAATTATTATTACAGATTATCTACTCTTATCGTAACATATACCATTCAATATACATATAATTACGGTCTAGGCAACTTATGGCGCGTCCGCATTGTTAAAAACTTGAATAACTGAATAACTGTATAATCAAATAATAAAAATCTGTTAAAATAAAATCATAAACTGCCTCACAAAAATTTCTTGGAAGCGATACTGAAACAAAATTCGCACAAATTTTAAACACGTGCATTTTGATCTTCTCCGCAGTTTATTATTTTCGACAGTTTAGAGATTTTAATTGAATAACTGTTATAAATTACAACACAATCTAACAAATGTGACACATTCGACATTTAGGGATGTAGAAATATAAACCTTTAGTTATATATTGTTATGATCTACTTTTTATTACTTTTATATCAACTAGTCTTTATTTGATTACTCCAATTAATTATTTAATCAATTATCCAATTGTCACAAATCATACAAAAAAATTAAGAAAAAATCTCAGGGTGCCTTTTTATAATACAAAAAAAATATCTAAATTATCTTATGTTATACTTATCTTCTCTCGTGGTTTCAGTATCTCTTATTTGGTCCTAATCGGGAAACATTATTAGGAATAGAAATTAAATAGAAATATAAAATAAGCATACAGCATTGTCTTTTATTATCAAAATCAATACTCTAAAAATTGATCAAATTAAAACCTGTGGACACAGCTGTCCGAATGAAATTTTTACCACCTCAATTTATTCTAGTTCAAATAACAATTTATCGGTTTGTTCCCGATGACTTTGATAAAACAAGCTGAACAAACAAATTTAGTTATTCGCAAAATTACTTATACTTCCTATTTAAGTTTTGAAATATTGGAATCTTAATTCATATGCTTTTACTCAAAATTTTAGTTTCCGAACATAAAAATATCTTTCACATAAATTGACTGACCTTTTGCTTCACTCACTCTGACGTCTTCTCTTGAACCAAAACAGCTCTCCCTTGTTGACTATATTAGGCTACCCATCAAAGCCTTCTCCGTTCTCAAGTTTCAATCTAGCAGCACACCAGCACCAATTCTCCAACGAGCCAGGCCTTTTTTAACCAGTACTCGATTCAAACAGACTCCAAAAATTATCTCCTCTCCTTCTTACAATAATACAGAATCAAAGAGGTATTTCGTCTCACTTTGATCTGTCTTTCATTCCACTTTTCAGCTCTATTCTCCACTATCAAACACCCACTGGTACTTGCTATCTAACTATCCACGAAAACGTTGACTACTCTTCAGCGGTGCCAATAACGTAATAAATTTTTTTCTTTCTCCAACTGTCTCAAATTTCAAGCTTCTCTTTCCCCATTCCAAATGTCCTATCCAATCAGAAACATTTATCTCTCCACCTTCCTCTCTTTTCATTCGAAAACAAATAGTCATTCTTTCGAAAATTTTCCTACCATCATAATTACTTTCGGGGAATTCTACAACATTTACTGGGGGTTAAACAAAAAGAGATTAAAATTCTAAACTTTCTTTTAAACTATTTTTCTAGAAACTAATAATTACCTCTACCTGTAGATTCTACCTTTCCCGTAATAAACAATCTTTTTACATTATAATCCTAAATAAATCTTCCTTTCACTTTAATTATTCACAAAAGTCTTTAGTTCTTCATCGAAAAACTCATTAAAGGAGAAATCCACTTACTTGCAAACTAACTTCTCATAAATATTTACAAATCAATATACCGGGTGTATCAAATTTATGTGCCCGCGTTATATAAAAAAATATAATTTTTATTCTATCTTTGATTGATAGATTGATCCACAATTATATATTCAAAACAAAAGTATCGAATATACCTATTTCGTCGGTTTGCAGCCAAAAAAAGGGAAAAATATTCATATTCGATAGTTTAAACAGCATATTTCCCGCGTTTCTAATCAAGCTGCAATAACGAGAATTTGCCACAAAATGTATGACGTATAATGCGAGGACAAGGTATCGAATCTGAAAAACCCGATTTTTCACATTCGATAGTTGAAAATGGTAGGGACGCCTTCTTCAATCCGTATTATTGTTGTTTCTTCATATTATCTCATACAATTATGACCGAGAACCATTACATTGCAACTGATAAGGAAATATATTTATATAATATTTGATCTAAGTAACCGTATAAAAAATGAAATAGTACTAAAGCGCAAAAAGAGTCAAAAAGTTATTTAAACCAGTTACAATTATTAATTTAAAAATTTGGCAAACACATCTAATAGATAATAATATCGTAAAGACATCACAAAATTTATGTAGGTGCTGGTTTTTACTCTTCTAATTATATAAGATAGAAACAAAACTCAAAACTTTTAATCGCACTTGTGCCGACCGACGAAGGCCAAAAGAAAGTAAAATTGTAAACTTGGTAGAGATCAAAATGTTAATTAAAATGTCCAAACGAGTTAGCCGGGACTTTTGTGGGATCACAAGGGAGTAGGAAAACACCTTTAATTTGTCCAATCAACGTTTTTTATAGACTAAGAGCCAGATGAGAAAAATTTGCTAATAATTTTAGGCACCCTAAGAGTCTATAATAATTTAAATAGTAAAACCTAAAAGAAAACGTATGAGCACCATCTGCTCGAAGAATTATGGTTATAGGTCACGTGGTACACTCTGACGTTGCGGGAAACGATGTGTAGGTATGCTTTATGTGCGATTTACAAAAAGAAGAGATTATTTAAAATCTCAGTGCTCATTTTCTACTAATCTATTAATACATTAATATTTTGCGATATAGGACCCCGCAACACTCGTTATGGAAAAGTGGTCCCGGTCAAATTTAACAAAAGTTTGGTCAATGGTACTTCTCGATGTGTAGAAGAAAAAGTCCATAGGACCTGGCTCTGAATAAACTACTATTCTCGAGCTACAGACATCTGAAGTTGTTGGATTAGAGTTCTCGGTTTACGTTAAGTGCACTAATTCACGGTCAAGTGAACGAAAATATTTATTATTGGAATAAGAAGGAATAATTTTCTATGTGGAAGCGATGTAAGAATTATCATGTTTTCATGAATGCTTCACAGTTATGCAATACCAGCAAAGCTGCAGCTCCGCCTTATCTTTAGAATACTTCTAAACAGTGGCGGATCTAGAGGGGGATGGTGTAATTCTACCCGTAACATGCTCCAAAATTAAAGAAAAATTTGTTCTTCATTTAACGAGAATGAACGAGATGGAGCCGTCAAAACACATTTATAACCAAAGACCGGATTGTGTGAGGAAAAGACGTAGGCCCCGAGTACGATCTAAGAACCAGGTGGAAGACGAGTACGGGCATTAAGAGTACGAAATTGGAAAACCAAGGCAAAGGATAGGAAGGAATGGAAGCTGACTCTTGAACAGGCCGAAGTAAACCAGGGGTTCTAGAGCCAGTGATGATGAACTATTTAATACTAAATAATGCACAATGGAAGGTGCTAAAGCTGAATCTGCTCAACAATTATTACAGAGGTTATTATTTCCCAATCTTGTACAAGTTAGATTTGAGACTGATAATCTGATTAGAAGAAATGGTCAATGGAGAAAGGTAATCACAACTTTGCAAACTTTGCTGTTTTCGACTTAGAATCACTAAAATACCTTACGATTGAGAAATATATCAAATTAAACTAGCACCGTTTTACATACAAGATAAAATAATTAGAGACAATGACGAAGAGTTTCAAATTGATGGGAATATGGATGAACTGGGATTCATAAGAGTTAGAATATTTACTAGGTTCGGCAAACTACAAGACACCAAATATTCATTTCCTTCATGGTTGATCAAGATGAGCCTGCAGAAGAACCGATTAGCGGGTACTTTTGTACCTGTTAATCTGGTGTGAGATCTGTGGGTACTTGTGTTCACATAACCATTTATGCTTATATGAGCACAAGTCTGATCTGTATGTTATGGTTTTTAGGCTTTGCAAGACATTAGTCCAATGTTAAGTATCCTAATATGTCGTTAGTTAACACGACATATGATGCATCTAACCTAAATCAGCAAAATCTTAACGTACAGATAGTTGAAGATGACTTAAACCCGATTTTTTGATAGACAATTGTAATTAATATTTAGCGTTTACTGACTACCAGGTACTTTGATGTTTTCATTTTGAGATCAAGTCCATGTTCTCTACTTGTCTAATATCTGATATGCGGGAGAAGTTTCATGTCAGCTAATGTATTTTTATCTTTCGACAACGTTAACTTTAGTTCTGGACCGTGTTACGGGGGAATTTCCCCATTCACCCTAGATCCGCCATTGTTCAGTAGTATTCTAAACATAAACCGGGACTGCAGCTTTGCTGGTAGTGCGTAACAGTGAAGCATTCATGAAAACATGATAATTCTTATATCGCATCTAGTAGCACGTTTTATATAATAATAATAATAATAATAATAAAATAATAATATGTTTTATTTGCAGAATGATATGTAACAATACATTATAATACTTACATATTAAATTTAATACTACATTTCTGCAAAAAAGAGATGACAAACAGCTAGGCTGATACAATGAAGTGTCATCCCTTTATTACTATAAACAAAAACAAATGATATATGGTTGATGGATTCGACCGTTACTTGATAGAAGTTCATTTTATCTCACAATAAAACACTGAAAAACGTTTGTTTTCTATACTTCCACAAAATTTATTACAACTATGTTATTACTACAGCTGTTTCGGCAAAGTGCCTTTCTCAAGTGCTATATTTTACAATGGGTTTGCCTTTTTAAGTCTTTAACTGAAGAGGTTGAGGAGTGGGGAGCTGTTTGTCTCGAGTTGGTCATTCAGAATTATATCTCTATTTTTCAATTTATTAATTTCCATTGATTCTAAAAGTGATAGCTTAAGGCCTTTATTTTGAATATGTAGAATTTGAAACTCTTCATTGAAAAAATGATTATGATCTAGAAGGTGAAGTGCGTATGTAGAAGTGTCTGTTTTTCTATTGTTGAAAGCCCTTTTGTGTTCTGCTATCCGTTTGTCAAAAGTTCTGCCAGTTTGACCTATGTAAGTTTTCGGACAGTCACCACAAGTTAGTTTGTACACACCACTCTGTAGTTGCTTTTTCATTCGGCTTTTATTGTTTTTAATATGTTTGCTTAAGTTGTTGTTAGTTCTGAAAGCTGGTGTTATTCCTTTCTTTTTTATGTATCTGGCTATTTTTGTTGTTATTTTGCCAGTATATGTGAGAGAGAAGAAGGTACTGGGTTCTTTCTGTGGTGGTGGATACACTAATTTCTGACAGAAATTCCTATGACAAAAAATAACTTCGAGAGAGAACTAAATATCATTAGACAAATAACAGTAAACAATGGCTATAACGAACAAACAGTTAACAACATTTTAAACCAAAAACTCCATAAGAAAGCCTTGAAATCATCCGCACTTTTGCCGACGTCACCACTGTCATATTGTTATCACTTTGTAAAGAAAGGTTGAAACGACAGGATTTTTCCAATCTCAAGCCTTTAATTTCCTATAAAGTTGAAATTTTGCTTCGTCTGTTGCTTTTTCTATTTAAATAAGTATAGTGTTTTCAAGATAATACCACCATAATTCGGTCTTAAATTTCTATGAAAAATAGTTTTTAATGACATTCACCTAACAAAAGGTTAAAAACTTTTGTGAACCATTATATTTTGTATAATAAAAAGGGTAATGTGCTTTGTCTCGGATTGTAAACACTATAGTGAAAGAGGGATATGGAGATTATTTGTGCTTCCAAAGGATCTGGTTGAAAAGTAGAGGTGAATTTCATTACTGAGGTAAGAAAATATAGTAAAGAAAAAGAGCTAAATTTATCGCCCGGGGGGACGGCTTAAAAATTATGCCACAATCAGAAGTACTGTCGACATGTCATATCCACTCGATGTCAACCCTCCCAGCGGCTACCGTCAAATTTCAGTGGCACACGGATCGACGGTGGAAAATCAAACTTTCCACTTACACCGAGAGAACAATTTCTTTTCTCCTAAAACACTGATTTCTTTGAGCTATCTTTCTTAAAAGTTACCATATCATATTAATTTAAACATACCACTTCACATAGAAAGAAACGAGTTTTTTAAACACAACTCAATAATTTCTTACAGATAATTTCTTAATGTTGTTCTGAAGCTATTTCCTTGTGGCATTTTTATGATTAATTATTTATATGGGAAATAAGCCACAATTAAAATGAAAAAAATAATTTTATTAACGTTTCGACGCCCAAATCGGGTGCCGTTGTCAAAATACAAAATATTACTGTAATATTTTGTATTTTGACAACGGCACCCGATTTGGGCGTCGAAACGTTAATAAAATTATTTTTTTCATTTTAATTGTGGCTTATTTCCCATATAAATAATTAATCAGATAATTTCTTCAATAGGTACTAAGAAATGCATTAATGTTTACATTTTAATTTTCTTATCCTAAAGTTTTTGTTTCTTAAATTGAAAACTACAAATATTTTGCTGTATAAAAAATATATGTTATGTTAATCCACATTATTTATATTTGTGAACAAGAAATTTTCTTGCAATCAAATAAATATTTTAAACCACAAGAAATTATTCTTCAGAAATACCCTCTGTAATAACTGTGGTTATTAAATGAAATTTTTTATCATTAATGCCGAAATGTTACTTGCAATGAAATTTTCTTCCACAAAAGATTTGGGCATTAACCATTATTCACTATTTGTGATTTAATCTCAGTGTTTGACAAGATGGCGTGGCATTAGTCCATTTTTAGAGATGGATTTTGGATTTGTTGGTATTCTTTAAAATCTAAGGGATAGTTTGAAGGTACGTACATGCCCAAGTAGCAATTTTTCGACGCATTGGTTGTCAGTACAAACAAATGCACTGTATACAACGTTGCCTGAGAGAATTTTCAGTTGTTTCGGCCAAAGTCCCCTACCCGGACTGACATTACGATGTTACAACCTTTAGTTATACGGGCAACTAATTTATTACCATTGTGTCACAATGATTGTGACAACTACATAATATCACAGTTCAGTGTGGTTCAGTTTTTTCAACAATCACAACGAGTTAAAAATGTTATAATGCTAAACTAATTTACGCCCTGGCCGACTCTGTAGTTGTAGTTGAGTAGTTATCTGTCACGTCACGACCCTTGTGTTGTTCTAGAGGTGTGACACGTTTGCGGCAACTAGGAGAAAAAGAATTTACTTTATAACCTTATTTTTTTCTTATTATTATATATTTTATTTTGATGGAAATTTTCGATTTATTTAACAACCTGTTTATTTGTTTTTTTAATAGTTGGTTTCCATTCCATTGTTTTATCAGTAGATTTGAGATTTGATAACCTAATCTTTGTATCAGCTTTCGTAGACAGGGTTGCCAGGTCAGTTTTTACTCTTTCAGTAGTTTTGTTTTCACAAAATCAGTAGATTCTTTTTAGGCCATGTAAATATACAGTAATACAGTGATATGCACATCCGTCCTAAATGTCCCAAGAGGAATTCCACAAAATTGGAAACCTAATTATTCCAAACCACCAACTGGTAATTACCATTTTTTAGCTTCTTCTTCTTCAAGTGCCGTCTCCTAATCGGAGGTTGGATATCATCATCACTATCTTTACTCTATCCACCGCTGCTCTAAAGAGTTCTATAGAACTACATCTAAACCAGTCCCTTAAATTCTTTAACCATGACACTCTCCTTCTTCCTATACTCCTTCCGCCTCTTATCTTTCCCTGTATTATCAGTCTTAGCATTTCATATCGCGGTCCCCTCATTACGTGTCCCAGATATTGTAACTTTCTTATTTTTATTGTGTTTATTATTTCGCATTCTTTACCCATTTCTCGCAGTACTTCCGTGTTCGTTTTCCTCTGTGTCCATGCTATTCTAAGCATTCTTCTGTAACACCACATTTCAAATGACTGTAGCTTATTTATGTGTTCTTGCTTTAATGTCCAGCTTTCAAGTCCATATTGTAGTATCGAGAACACGTAGCATCTCAAAGCTCTTGCTCTCAGTTCTAAGCTAAGGTCTTTGTTGCAGAGAACTGTTTTCATTTTTACAAACGCATTTCTTGCTATTTCTATCCTGGTCCTTATTTCTGTTGTTTGATCATTTTTCTCTGAAATCCAGGTTCCTAGGTATTTGTATTTATCAACCCTTTCTATCGGTACATTTCCCAAATATATGCTTGTTTGTATGTTTGTTTTCTTAGTTATTATCATGTATTTGGTCTTTTTTATATTCATTTTTAGTCCATATTCTTTACAGAAATTGTTTGTTTTGTTCAGTAGTAGTTGGAGTTGTTCAGCAGAGCTTGCTATAATCACGGTGTCATCTGCATATCTTATGTTGTTAATAGATCTTCCGTTAATTATTATTCCTTAACTTTGAGATAGCAATGCTTCTTCAAAAATGGCTTCACTATATGCATTAAAGAGTAATGGAGACATAATACATCCCTGCCGAACTTCTCTCCTGATTTCAATTTCTGGACTGGGTTCGTTATCTATTACAATTTGTGCTCTTTGATTCCAGTAAAGGTTTGTTATTATTCGTAAGTCCCTTTTGTCTATGTTTTTGTCTTTAGAATTTGGACTAATTTTTCATGTCTTACTTTGTCAAAAGCCTTCTCAAAATCAACGTAACAAACATGCACATCCACATTCATGTCCATGCATCTTTGAGCTAACACATTAAAAGCAAATAACGCCTCTCTGGTTCCTAGTCCGTTTCTGAACCCAAACTGACTATCATCTATTCCTTCTTCTAGTTTTTTGTTTATACGACCATGTATTATTTTCAAGAATAATTTGAGAATGTGACTTATTAATGATATTGTTCTGTATTCACTGCAATCTTTAGCGTTTGTATTTTTAGGGATAGCACAAAAGGTTGAGAGTAACCATTGTTTTGGTATGTTCCCTGTTTTGTACACTGTGTTAAACAAGTCTACGATAATGTCACAGGTTTCATCATTTATACATTTTAAGCTTTCTACTGGGATTTGGTCTGGACCTACTGCTTTATCATTTTTGCTGTTTTTTAATGCCGATTTAATTTCTTCTTTTAATATCTTCAAAACCGTATCATCTTCTACTTCGACTTCCATCTGCTCTGTTCTATTGTCTTTGAACAATTCATTTATGTATTCTGTCCATCTCTTTAATTTTTCGTTAGTACTCAACACAAGTTTCCCATCTGTATCTTTTAGTATTCCCGGTTTTCTTTTTCTGTTGATCTGCGTTAATTCCTTAATTTTTTTTATGTGTGTTAAAATTATCATGTCTTTTCTGGTGTTCTTCTATTTCTGCGCATTGTTCTTTTAACCACTGTTCTTTAGCCTGTTTAATTTTGGATTTTATTTGTTTATCCACATTTTTGTACATCTGATTATCTTTGTTTTTATGCTGACGTCTTTCTTCCATTAAATCTAAGATTTCCTCCGTCATCCATTGTTTCTTTTTGTATCTGGTTGGTGTAAGAATTTCTTTTTGACATTTATCTATTTCTGTCTTTATTAATAACCATTTTGTCTCTGTTTCAGTATTTTGCTGGATTTGTTCTTTAACATTCATTAAACGGTTATTAATTTCATCTGTCAGGCGTTGTTTTATGAGTGGGTTTCTTAGTTTACTTGTATCGATTTTTACATCTGTTGTTCTGCGTTTTATTATTTTCATTTTGAGCCTAATTTTGGCCAATACTGGATTGTGATCTGATCCTATGTCGGCACCTGGATAGGTTTTTGAAGATATAATTGCGTTCTTGTATTTTTGTCTAATCAATACACATAATCTATTTGGTTTCCTACAATTCTCCCTTCTTGATCTGCTGGTGACTTCCAGGTATATAGTCTTCTCTTTGGCATTTTAAACAATGTATTATTTATGATAAAATTATTGTTTTGGCAAAATTCGATAAGCCTGTCACCTCTTTCGTTTCTGTTGCCCAGACCATATCCTCCTGTACATTCTTCTACTTTTTCGTCTCCAACCTTTGCGTTAAAATCTCCCATTATAATTGTAACATCCTGCGTTTTAATGGATTTTAAAATATTGTCTAGGTCTTCGTAGAAAGTTTCAATATCGCTCTCTGGTTTGTCCACAGTCGGAGCATAAACTTGTATTATGTTTAATTTGGGTTTATTCTGATTTAATTGTAAGATGATAATTCTGTTGGAGTATGGAATGAAATTTACTACAGCTTTATCCATGTGTTTGTTTAGTATTATCCCGACACCATATCTGTATGAACCGTCTTGACTTCCTGAATAGTATATTGTTTTATTGTTGATTTTCATCTTTCCTGAGTCGGGCCACTGGACATCGCTGATTCCTAAAATGTCTACATTCAGCCTTTCCATTTTTTAGCTAAAATCTACTAAATCAAAAACTAAAATATACTTAAGGATTTTTGGGATATATTTGGGATTTTTTATAATAAAAACAACAGCTAACTTAAGGGGATAAGCGCAAAATGTCGTCTATTAAAATGTTCAATGTATTTTAAATATTTTCATTTTTTGCGAATCCTTAAGGCCGCGTCTTACCATCAAATAATTTGATCAAACAGTTTGAGCAAACTCCGGAAGTACGTCAAAGTGACGTCACAATTGCAGTTTTTTTGAAATTCTAAAAATCTGTGCTCTCACTACCAGTCTAGTTTGATCAAATTTTTTGTATTGAGTTGTCTAACTTGTTGGTACTTTATTTAAAATTAAAATTTTTCATATTATCCACAATGAACACTCAGGATGTGACGTCACTAACTGTCACTTTCAGTTTGCTCAAACCAGTTTGATCAAATTATTTGATGGTGGGACGCGGCCTGTAGAAAACTAATAAGTATTTTTGAAAAATTTAAACGCACAAAGAAAGATTACGTTATTACCGAGGACCGAAAGTCCCTGAAAACTTCTATAATGTTTATTTTAATAAGTTACAGGGGTGAAAAAAAGAAAAAATTTAGTGTGACTTTTAATTCCAAATATCTCGTTCAAAAGAAACGTTTTGGTTTCTCTAAATAATGCAGTCTTTCATTCTGCGTTTAAATTTTTCAAAAATACTTATAGTTTCCTCATGATTCGAAAAAAATGGATCAAATTCTGTTGAAATATACCAAAAATCTACTAAAAAAGATTGCCTACTAATGGTTTGTTTTTAACCAAGAGGAGTGATTCAAATTTACCGCGCTGTAATGCTTGTTTGTAATTGGTCCAACTGCAGGCAAGTTTACTCCACTCTTATAAAATTTTGACACTAATGACATTTATCAAATTTTGACCCTAGTGGAATTTCAGAGGTTAGTTAAGATATACCGGCGATTTTTTGTGTTATCTGTGTTATTCCTTTAATTTTTAGATTGTTAGTCTGCTTTTATATAAAAAGCAGTCGTTTTTAGAACTCTTTAACGACGTATTAATATAATATAATATTCATGGATTACCGTTGAGGGCCGACATGATCAACCAAAAAGAAGATGTATTTGGTTATTATTCTAGCGACTTTCTTAGGCGTGAATCTGCCTTTTAAGTTTACTCCTCCTGGTTAAAAAATAAACTATAGAATTTTTTAAAAAAATATCAAAAATCTACCAAAAAAGTCTAATTTACTAAATGTGGCAACGCTGTTAATGAGAATGATACAATTTTGACACTGGTCACATGACCTCTGTCACCCAATGAGAGGGTGCGTTCTAAAATGGTTTTGATGGTCGGCGCAGCCTGGTTTGGTTGGCGATTGGACTTCTAAGTTGTCTTATCGTCTAAGGAGGTTGGTGATAAGGTATTTTTTTAGTAATATTGGTAATATTGTTTAATGCGCCATTTTGGTTTTACTTGAGATTTTTGGGATGTAAAGAAAATGAAAACACAGAATATAAAAAATGCAGGCATTTTCTGATATCTTTAGAAGCACCATAAATAGGTACATTAAATTTATACAGAACATCTTTAACATAAATTTTGACTATTATATTAAAATTTGATTTTTTAAATTTGCATATTTTTTGTCAAAAATGTCATAAAAAAAGGAGCGCGTGTGTTTTTTAAAGGTGGAATATCCATATTTGACGGTAATCTGAGATGCGTTTATAAATTTCACATCAGGTAATAAGTCTTTTATGTATTTATATAAATTTAAATACCGAATACGATGTCAAAACAGTTTACTTTTTGGTTTTCGCATTCACCATACAGGTGTTAAAAATATAGGTAAAAAAACATAACTTGTCTGACTCCTTGAGCAACCATTGCACGCGCAGGTGCTTTTTACAGTCGCTTCAGTTGTCTTATGCAACGCGTACGAAACGATGTTGCTTAAACAGGAGGTTGCCTAGGCAACGTTAAGACAACTCAAAAATCGTCCACCAAATCAGTGCAGAATAGGGTCGTCTTCTAGGCAATAACAACGTTGTAAGAAAACGTTGCCACGCGGTAGATAACGTTGTCGCGTCGACAAATTGCTACTTGGGTGTACATATGTATTAAATAAAAGTAAATTGATTAATTTAAGATGTAATAATAATATTGTTGCATATTCGAATATGTAGTTCTAAAAGAAACATAATAGTATCTATATAAGCATTTTAGATATCTATAATGATGGACAAGTCTGAAAGAAAGGAACTTTTTCTAACTGGGAAATAAGCCACAATTTAACTTAAAAAATGATTTTATTGAGGTTTCGACTTCTACCTCAGAGAGAATAATATATCTAATATAAAGCTTCAGAACAATATTGAAAGGAGATATTAACCAACTAGAGGCTTCCACAAATGGTAGAACTGTATACAGGTAAGTTCCTTTATAAAAATGTGTATACTTATGTATAAACTATAATATGTTTCTTGAATGTATCGTCTTTTATATACAATCCTAGAATTCAACGTTATATCAAACATGGCGTGTGCTTTATTTGTCATAAAGATATATTAGTTAGTCTAAAAGAAACATCTTAACGATTAAGAACTTTTATTGCCGAAAACTGAATAAGTCAATAGGTGTAAAATAACTTAAGATGTAAACTAATAATACTTTCCTGTAATAAAATTTCTTAATGAATAGGTTTGATGTCTCTTTTAGATTATATAAATAAATAAAATTACAATATATGTCTGCTTCAGTGTTTAAGATTGGTTGTATTTTTCTTCTATTTTAGCTAAACAATGTCTATTTTGTAATATTATACAGATAAATAATTAATATTTCATATACAAAAAGAAAAAAATTAACATAGATGATAGGACAAATAAAGCCATGTTTGAACTAAATATGATCGATTATTATTTGTTGAAATGCCAAGAAATGTTTTTGAATTATAGACTGTTTTACTGATACTTACCGTTCTTATACCAAAAAATTAATAGTTTTTATGTGGACCCGTGTATTTGTTTTTTTTTTGTATTTCCTTTTGTCAAAATAAGTATGTACTTATATCCTTATAAATTTTTTTTTACTAAAATAAGTTTACTGTTTCTCCATAACGGTTCTGTTTTAGGTAATTGCTGATATATAAAGTGCTATTAACAAAAAGAAGGAAAAATTAAGGAAGTTGGATTTGCCTCTCCATCCTTTTATTATTGTATAGGAGCCAGTGGATTTAGAGTGGAGAAATTATTTGTATGTATTAATATCTAACGTTTTATATCCTGTATTTATTATTTCATAAAGAATAATTTCAACTTAACAGAATGATTTATTTCGCCGTATGTAATATCACTTTATTTTTAAGAAATTTAACTTAATTCTAAATATACAATTATATCGGCGAAATAAATTTCTTAACATTAAATATATTAATTAATAATGGTAAGATAACAATATTCCTTACTAAGAAATATTATTTCTCAGAAAGAAGAGTTTTGTAATGCCAAGAAAATATATTCTTATGACAAGTACTTATAGTTTCTTTCTGACAAATGGGTTTGCAGTTTGCAAGAAAGTGATGGTTCAATCATGTTTAAGATATATATTTATTTGGGTATATTAAAATTTATTTGATATATTTTAGAAAATTATATCTTACATACAAAGGTATATTTCTTAGGCAATATGCCATGTCGATCTTTCTTAAATATTAATAAAGTTTCTTTATGTCAAGGATTTTGTTCTCTCGGTGTATGGACCGGATAGATAAATTAAAGGGTACCCCGACGCCATTAAGATAGGCCAAATGCCGTCATTCCAAGAATTAAATGTTTTACATTGCATGTAATTAACAAAAAAGACAGCGCAATTATAAACTACCACCTTCTTTCCCCCTTCGTCCAACATACCATCATAAACGCCACTTTTAGTTTTTAATTTTTTTTAGGTGGGATTCAATATGTTTTAATATTTATAAAAATTCACACGCATAGTTGTGGCTTTTACAAAATAGATATGTGAAAAGTTTCTCGAATAGAGGGTTTAACTTTTATGAAACACTATATTCTTTAGTTTTCTTCAGTTTTTTGCGTAAGTTTGGCCACCTTCAAAAATTGGAAAAACTTTTATAAGTGGTTTTTTGGACGTTTCCTCTTTTAGAGATTTCGGGATAGATAAGATCCAAGTTTTTTTTAGGTTATATATAAATTAAAATAACTGAGTACTTTAGAACATTCAAAAATGGGAGAAACATGTTCAAATTCCCAAAATTCCCCTAAATATGTAAATTTTTCTGATTTTTGAAGTTACGTTTTGAAATTACAGAAAAATCTGTAAAAAATAGATTGAATTCTGGAAGCAAGGGCATTTTACCTATCGTAATAGGATACCCTTTAATTTATTTATTCGGTTCATAATAGAGCTGGATCACGCGTACCAAAAAAAGTTGATTAATAGCAACCTGAAAATGTGTTAATAGCTTAACGGTGTCTAGTCGGACAAACTTTGATGTATGGGAACACTGGAACATGGGAAGTTTTAATTGTGGAACAGGTTAAAAATTTAGAACGTCAGACTACGAAAAGTTCCATGTATTTTGTCATACAGAACTTCCAATCAATTTGTTACCAATTTATTAAACTCTCATGCAAAAATCAGACTGGTGTTTATCACTTGGCATTTTAATGAGTGGAACACGAAAAACATGTCAAACGACAGGAATCATGTTGGTTAGTAAGTTTTGAAGGATTTTTAGCAAATTAGCAATTTTTTTCCTATACGGTTCTCTATTATCGAAAAAATCTTAGCAGTATAATTTTTGCATGAGAGTTTATTGAAAGGGTAACAAATCAATTCGATGTTCTGTCCGACAAAATACATGGGAAGTTTTCGTTATCTGACTTTCCAAATTTTTAAACTCTTCCAAAATTAAAACTTCTTCTGTACCAGTGTTCCCGTACATCAAGGTTTGTCCTACTAGACACCGTTAAGCTATTAACAAATTTTCAGCTTGCTATTAATCAATTTTTTTTGGTACGTAGGATCCTGGCCTATAATTAGAAATTTTGTATTTTAGCAAATTAGCAAATTAGCAAAGGACCACGCAACACTCCTTATGGAAAGGTGGTCCCGGTCAAATTTAACGAAAGTTTGGTCAATGATACTTCTCGATATGTAGATTAAAAAAGACCAAGGGGCCTGGGTTTGAATAACTGGGTCTACCCCAAAATCCCGACAGCCACAATCCCGACGGGTAAAAAATCCCGACAGGCCAGAATCCCGACAGGTTTGATAAGTTTCTTTTTAACATATAATTAAATTTAGTTCTTGTTTTTTTGTTTTATGGCCATCTGTTTTTTAATTTTTGTTACTAAACAAAATGTAGTGGTTGGAATTTTTACTTTTGCCAGGATTGTTGCATGCCGGGATTCTGGCCTGTCGGGATTCTGGCGTGTCGGTGTTTTAGCCGTCGGGATTTGGGCTATCGGGATTTTGGCTGTCGGGATTTTGGAAGGTACCGGAATAACTACTGTTCTCGAGCTACAGCCTTCTGAATTTATTGGATTCGTATAAAAAACTATCACTTTCGATAGCGAATAAATCAAAAACTATTCATTTTATCAAAAAAACGTATAGAACATTTTTTGCTTAGAAAGAATGTTTTTATCAACTTTTGAAGTCAAAATATAATAAAAAATTTCCACCCTCGAGATGGGGTGGCAAACACCCCCATGGTAAAAGCGCCTTTCGGAATCATATAGATTTTGATCCTTGGACTATCCACTACTTATTCTCAAATTTTCAAGAAAATCTATCCATTCTGTAAAAATTGCGAGGTGAAAAGCTTTGGTTCCTGGCCTACTTGTTCAACATTGGGAATTAATAACCTCTGCAATAATTGTTGAGCACCTTCAGCTGTAGCACCTTCCATTGTATAATATTTTGTATTAAAAAGTTCATCATCACTGGCTCCAGAACCCCTGGTGGACCTTGGCCTGTTCAAGAATCAGTTTCTATCCCTTACTATCTCTTGCCTTCGTGTTCCAATTTCGTACTCTTAACACCAGTAACTTGTCTTTCACCTGGTCCTTAAATCGTACTCTGGGCCTACGTCTTTCTCACAAAATTTTCAAGAAAATCTATCCATTCTGTAAAAATTGCGAGGTGAAAAGCTTTGGTTCCTGGCCTACTTGTACAACATTGGGAATTAATAACCTCTGCAATAATTGTTGAGCACCTTCAGCTGTAGCACCTTCCATGGTATAATATTTTGTATTAAAAAGTTCATCATCACTGGCTCCAGAACCCCTGGTGGACCTTGACCTGTTCAAGAATCAGTTTCTATCCCTTACTATCTCTTGCCTTCGTGTTCCAATTTCGTACTCTTAACACCAGTAACTTGTCTTTCACCTGGTCCTTAAATCGTACTCTGGGCCGACGTCTTTCTCACAAAATCCGGTGTTTGGTTATAAATGTGTTTTGACGGCCCCATCCCGTTCATTCTCATTAAATGAAGAACAATATTTTCTTTAATTCTGGAGTATGTTACGGGTGGAATTCTTCTTTATGTGCCGTCTTCTACCGAAGGTTGGCGACCATCAAACGATAGGTTTCTCTGTTTTGTGCCGCATGTATTATGTTCGCAGCTTCTGGTATTTGAAACCATTCTCTCAAGTTTCTCAGCCAGGATTTCTTCTTTCTGCCCAAACCTCTTCTACCTTCAATCTTGCCTTCCACGATAAGCTGTAGCAGACCGTACTTATCATTACGGAACACATGGCCCAGGTATGACGCTTTCCTCCTTTTAACAGTTGTTAACAATTCCACCTCTTTACCCATTCGTCTCAATACCTCTGTGTTGGTCACTCTGTCTCTCCAAGGTATTCTCAGTATGCGTCGATACAGCCACATTTCTAGAGCCGCTAACTTCTTTATAGTTGCTGCTGTTAACGTCCACCCTTCTACTCCGTAAAGTAGCGTAGAGAGTACATAGCATTTTGTGGCGCGCCATCGGAGGTTAACGCTTAGGTTGCGGTTGCTTAAGAGCTTTCTCATTTTTATGAATTTGGATCTTGCTATTTCAATTCGGATCCTAATCTCTACGTCTGGATCCCACTTATCATTTACTGTATATCCCAGATATTTAAATCGGTGTACTCTTTCAATACGTTCGGCTTCAATATTCAGGTCGATATTTTGAATGTTCTTTTTACTGATCACCATAAATTTAGTTTTCTTTCTATTGATCCTCAGTCAAAATTGGTTGCCAGTTGTATTTACTCTATTTAGCATCATCTGTAAATCTTCGATGTTATCGGCCAGTATAACAGTATCATCTGCATATCGAAAATTACTTATTGGTACGCCATTAATCTTGATGCCCTCATTGTACTCTTCCAGTGCCTCTAGAAATATTTGTTCCGTGTACAGGTTGAAAAGCAGTGGCGAAAGAATACAGCCCTGTCTAACCCATCTACAAATGGTTATGTTTTCACTCACCATATGTCCATTCTTTATGTGGGCTGTTTGATTCCAATATAGATTTTTTATAATCTGGATGTCCTTAGTGTCAAGTCCTGAAAGATGTAATAGTTCTATGAGTTTGTCATGTTCGATAGTATCAAATGCTTTCTCATATTCGATAAAACAGGCGTAAACATCTTTCTGTTGATCCAGGCATTTTTGAATCAAGACTTGTATTGCAAATAGGGGCTCTCGAGTTCCAAAACCGCATCTAAAACCGAACTGTGTTTTACTTATGCTGTGTTCTAATTTTGCTCGTATTCTGGAATTGATAATACGCAAGAATATTTAAGGGTATGACTCATTAAACTTATAAGGCGATATTCGATACACGTCTTAGAATTGGATTTCTTGGGAAGGGGCAAAAATGTAGATTTCAGCCAGTCCGATGGAATTTGACCAGTATCGTATATCTTATTAAACAGTTCCAATACTACATTCATGTTGTTCTCGTTAAAAACTTTTAAAAATTCGACTGGTATTTCATCGCATCCTGTTGCTTTCCCATCTTTCGTTTGATCTATAGCTTGTATCACCTCACTTTTCAATATTTTTGGTCCATTCAGATCAAGAGTGTTCGTAGAAATATGACGATAATCCGTAACGAAATCTTTTATGTAAATTGCCCAAGTCTGTAACTGTTTTCTTTATCTACAATAAGTTTGTTGTTCTCGTCTATTAATTTACCAAACTGTTTTTTCTTGTAAGTATAAGTAAACTCCTTAATTTTTTTATACATATTAAAACTATCGTGTCTCCGTTCTAGCTCTTCTATTTCTTGACATTTTTCTTGTAACCATTTCTCTTTGAATTATTTTATCTTTCTGCTGACAGTTCTATCCAGTTCTTTATATTGTTCGGGATTATTCTTATTTTCCCTCCTTCTGTCCATGGGGTGTAATATTTCATCTGTCATCCATTCGTTCTTCTTCTTCCGCTCGTAGTCACCAATTACTTCTTTCGCACCGTTGCATATAGCGTCCCTTAAGTTGATCCAGTCTCTTTCAATATTAGTCTAGTAAAATAAAATTACACTACATGTAAATCAAAATGTAAATTCGTACAGGTTGAAACAAATTGGGTGGGTACAAAACAAGGTGGGTACAAAAGATATTTTCAAGAAAGTATCCAAATCATACGAGGGGATCATTGTTTAAATAATTAAAAAGGGGTAATTTTTGCAAAAAAATTACTTTTTTAACTGCTGAGGTCATTCAATTACTAATGAAGGTCTATAGGATTGTTTTCTGTAAAGCTGAAGGGTAAGTCTTTCACATAAGTCTTACTAAATTAAATTTGACCCCCTATTTATTTAAATAATTATACATAAAACTTTAAAAACAAATTTGCAAAAAATTATTTTTAGCGTTTTAAATAAGCACTATAAGATATCTTGTTTTACAGGATAAGTTGTGCTATGTTATCAGTATTAAGAAAAAAAAAATTGGTCAAAAAATATTTAATATTTTTTGAGATATTGAATTTGTATATTAAATGTTACTATATTTTCAATTGCAAAAACGCGGTTGTTGCCAAAAAAATATTCACCTGTATTAAATGTTATTATTTTTATTTTTATGTATGTCTTCGATAAATGTATTGATAAATTTAAATTTCAATTAAACTGCCCCCTAAAATTGCATTTGAAAATAATTCAAATTTGTTTATAATTTGTTGTTTTAATAACGTCGCGGTGATTAAATATTTTAAAATGCCGTTTCAATAATTGGGTTCCTGGGAATTTTTCACTAATTAACAAATTTTTTTGTCTTTTTTTCCTCTTATTTTTTTTTTTCTTGGCATTGTATTACTACGGGCCCTTTTTGGGTTAAGTTTCATTAAGAATGTCGAATCTCTAAGTTGTAGATTCTAGACCTAAAAATACCAAGATTGGTCTAAAATCACTTAAATAAAATGTGGATATTTACTGAGTTACAGGGTGTTTTATTTAAAAATTTAAAAATTATTTTCACCAAGTACTTTCAAACTATTTGACGTATCCTTATCATACTTTACAGAAAGTGTGGGTACTATACAGTCTACTAAATTGTGATAAATAAATGTTTCTAGCTACCACCAGAGGTGTACGACAGGGCCAGTTTTAGGTTGACCCTTCCCAAATTCTACGCCACTGAGGGAGTTACTATTTTAGCGAAATTTTTCGATTCTCCAATACTTTCTATGTAAATAATATACTCTTTACTGGTAACGATTAAGTCATTAGTTTTCGAGATATTGGACGTTAAAAATGAAACGGCATAGTCATTTTGATTCATTCATTCATTCATTTTAAACTTCCAATATCTCTCAAACTGATGACTTTATCAATACCAATAAAGTTATTTACATACAAAGTATTGGAGAATCGAAAAATTTCGCTACAATAGTAATTCACTCAGTGGCGTAGAATTTGGGAAGGGTCAATCATTCCCAATCCCCTGTCGTACGTCTCTGGCACTAGCTAGAAACGTTTATTAATCACAATTTAATAAGGTGTATAATAGCCACACTTTCTGCCAAGTATGATAAGGATACGTCAAATAGTTTTAAAGTACTTGGTAACAATATTTTTTAAATTTTTAAATAAAACACCCTGTAACTCAGTAAGTAGCCACATTTTATTTAAAAAATTTTAGTTAAATCTTAATATTTTTAGGTATAGAATCTACAACTCAGAGATTCGACATTCTTAATAAAATTAACCCTAAAAGGGCCCGTAGTAATATAACTCCAAGAAGAAAAAGAAGAAGAAAAAACGACAAAAAAATTTTGTTAATTATTAAAAAAATCCCAGGAACCCAATGATCGAAACGGCATTTCAAAATACTTAATCCCCGCGACGTTATTAAAAAAAAAAAAATTATAAACAAATTTGAATAATTTTCAAATGCCATTTTAGGGGGGAGTTTAACTGAAATTTGAATTTATCAATACATTTATCGAAAACATACATAAAAATAAAAATATTGAGATCTTAAACAGGTGAATATTTCTTTAGCAACAACCACGTTTTTGCAATTGAAAATATAGTAACATTTAATAAACAAATTCAATATCTCAAAAACTGTTAAATATTTTTCGACCAATTTTTTTTTGCTTGATACTGGTAACATAGCGCAACTTAGTCTGTAAAATAAGATATTTTATAGTGCTTATTTAAAACGCTAAAAATAATTTTTTGCAAATTTGTTTTTAAAGTTTTATATATAATTATTTGTATAAATAGGGTGTCAAATTTAATTTGGTAGGTCTTGTGAGAAATATTTACTCTTCAAGTTTGCAGAAAAAAATTCTATAGGCCTTCGTTGGTAATTGAATGACCTCAGCAGTTAAAAAAGTAATTTTTTTGCAAAAATGACCCCTTTTTAAATATTTAAAAAAATGATCCCCTTGTATAATTTGGATACTTTCTTGAAAATATTTTTTGTACCCACCTAAACTTTGATATAAAATTTGTTTTAACCTGTACGAATTTACATATTGACTTTTTTTTATTTTATTAGGCTATATCATCAGTATTGGTTTTTAAAGCAACATTACTATTAATGCTATTTGTAAGCTTGACTTTTATCTCGGGATTTCTAAGTTGATCCATATCTAATCTTTTGTTATTCTGTTTCTGGATTAAGGTTTTTAGTCTGACTCGTAATTGGGCTACAAGAGGATTATGATCAGAGTTTATATCAGCTCCAGGATATGTTTTGACTGATATTATTGCGTTACGGAATCGTTTGTTAATTGTTATAAAGTCTATCTGATTTCTAACGATGCACCCAGACTTGTCCTGTGGTGACCTCTAAGTGTACAATCTTCTTAATGGTAACTTAAACCAAGTATTAGTGATAATTAAGTTTTTCTCCTGGCAAAACTGTATTAGTCGATCACCTCGTTCATTTCTTGTTCCCAACCCATACTTGCCAACTACGTCACTGACTTCGCCTTTTCCTATTTTGGAGTTAAAATCTTCCATTACCATGGTTATGTCTTGTTTCTTTAGGTTTTTTATGATTTCGTCTAATTGTTCGTAAAACTCTTCAATTTCTTCATCAGTACTCTCAGATGTGGGAGCATAAACCTGAATTATATTTATGTCCAGAGGGTGCGCACTTATCTGGATCAACATGCAGCGTTCTGAATATGGAATAAAAATTTTTATATGTTTTCTGATTTTAATATTTACTAGAACCGCTACTCCATGCCTATGGTTGACATCTTCTTCCCTGCTGCCTGAAAAAAATATTGTTGCATCCTCCTTCTCGCACTTACCATTACCTGGCCATCTTATTTCACTCATCCCCAGAATATCAATTTTAAGCCTCTTCATTTCATTAATTGCGTTGTTTAGTTTTCCAGTCTGATGTTTTTCTTACGTTCCATGTAGCTATCTTAACAGTGTATTTTCTGACATTTTTATTTGTTTTATCCAGTCGCATATTTTCCACGCAAGCCCTGGTTCCCACCGTTGCGTGGCCGGTCTCTGATTTCACATTGTCCAGCCCGGAAACTTGACGACGCCGGTTGCTAATCGGGTCGCATGGCATATCATCTTTAAATCTCCTACTCGTCATGATGGTTTTACTAGGGATATATAATGTGGTAGTCATCCCGTGGCTTTCCACATCCTTATTCCGTTGACTACTTAATAGTTCCTCCGCCTTCGAAGCCGATTTCTCAACTCCAGGACAAAAGAGTGTCCTACACTTACCAACTCATCCGCCCGAAGCCGTTGGTCAGCAAATGGGAGATCGCTTATACCGGCAATCACTCGGTATTGAGGAATTTAGGAGTTTATGAATGGAGAGCGGCGCAAGTTGCGCGGTTTGTGTGTAGGGTGCGCGACATGTACATGCCACACACCCCCCGCGCAAATTGGACCTCTTCCACTCAAACACGGTCAAGAGGACTCATCCGACACTCGGGGTGTGGCTGAGATAGGTTCTAGGGTGGAATTACCCTATTCTAAATACTGAATACCCCATTTAGAATACTGAATACCCATTCAGTATTCTAAAGATAAGGCGGAACTGCAGCTTTGCTGGTACTGCATAACTCTGAAGTATTCACGAAGACAATTTTCGAAGGTTTTCTAAAGACTTAAATATGATGCATCTATTTTAGACCACGAATTCATAAAAAACATGCAAGTATGCAGGAAGAAAATGAGTCTTTCGTCTTTCAATAATAAATATTTTCGTTCAGTTGACCGTGAATTAGTGCACTTAACGTAAACCGAGCACTCGAATCCAATAACTTCAGAAGGCTGTAGCTCGAAAACAGTAGATATTCAGACCTAGGTCCCATGGAATTTTTAATCTACACATCGAGAAGTATCACTGTCCAAATTTTCGTTAAATTTGACCGGGACCACTTTTCCATAAGGAGTGTTGCGGGGTCCTTTTTCCTATTGGGACCGTGCAAGTTCGGAAGAAAGACACCTGGTTCCATTGCTCAGCAACATTTTTAGCACTTTTAATTACATTGGCCAATTATATTAGTTCTGGTTACTGGATAATTGTCAAGGCCATAGCCCAAAAAGAATAAGAAGAAAAAGTAAAATTGAGGTTATGTTATTAAAAGGTAAACATTGTACTACAAGCAAAATACCATTGATTAAATTCATTGTAATTATGGCATATCATATCAATATTGTGGAGCAACATAATATAACTTTTACAATTTATAACACATAATTTTCGAAATCCCATTTTCTTTAATGACAGTAGGAATAAAATATACGTCAATGTACGTCAATTATTTCAATTAACAATATGAATTATTTAAGCAATATATGTTAAGAACATCAGGAGCAGCGTCCACCCTGGGAAACAAGAAAAGGGAGAGAAGAGCAGCATGGTTTGATGACGAGTGCAGACAAGCAATAGAGGAAAGAAATGAAGCACACAAAATGTACATAACAAGAAGAACACGGGAAAGACGAACATTATTTGAAGTCGCAAGACGGAAAGCGGACAAGACATGTAGAAATAAAAAGAGAGCCTATGAAAATGGACAAATAGAAAAAATGGAAGAAAATTTCAAAAACAACGAAATTAGAGGGGCTTACGAATACCTAAAAAAGATAAAAAGTGGGTATAAACCTCAAACAAGTCTATGTAAAGATGAAAGTGGGCAAATAATCAGTGACCAACAGAAAATCACAGAAACCTGGAAGCATTATTTTCAGACACTACTTGGAACTCAAGTAGACATGGAAGATGAAATGGATATGATCTACGTAGAAGAGAATGGAGTAGAAGCTCCAACCATAGAGGAAGTTTTCGAAGCCATTAAGGCCCAGAAAAACAATAAAGCTCCGGGAGTTGATGAAATACCAGCAGAAATATATAAGGTATAGCAAGTCACATCCACGCGCTCATCAAAGACGTATGGCAAGAAGAGAAAATACCCGACAACTGGAAGAAAAGTATAGTATGCCCGATATATAAAAAAGGAGACAAACTCCAGTGCAAAAACTACCGTGGAATCTCTCTACTATGTACAGCATATAAAGTCCTCACGTATATTATAAACCAGCGGCTCCAACCACTAGCAGAAAATATTATTGGAGAGTATCAGACGGGCTTCCGATGGGGAAGATCGACACCTGGATCAAATATTCACAGTGAAACAGGTCTTGAGCAAAGCATGGGAACACGATGTTGATGTTCACAACGTGTTTGTAGACTTCAAACAGGCATACGACTCAGTCAAAAGGAACAAACTATACTATATATTGTCTGAATTGGCAATACCACACAAGTTAATAGGACTCATTAAAGCCACAATGGATGAAACTCAGGCATGTGTACGAATACAAAACCACCGGACAGACTTTTTTAACATTTCGCAGGGACTAAAACAGGGAGATGGGCTGGCCCCAACATTGTTTAACCTGGCACTGGAGTATGCGGTTAGGCAAATGCAAACTGGACGAGCAAATCTACTGACCAACCGAATGGTTCAACTGGCCGCTTATGCTGATGATATTAATATTATGAGTAGAACATCAACAGGAGCACAGGAAACATATGCAGAGTTAAAAACACAAACAAAAATACTAGGTCTGGAAATTAACACAGAAAAAACAAAAATAATGACTCAGACGAGAAGAAATATAGTCCCAGAAAACATTATACATGAAGATGACATTGAAACGGTTGAAAAGTTTACATACCTGGGAGTAGAAATATATGCAGACGGATCAGAAGATGGAGAAATACGGAAGAGAATAAAGCAGGCAAACAGAGCTTATTTTGCCCTCTCCCATATATTTCGGTCTAAAAGTGTCCACCGAAATACAAAGATGAGAATCTATAAAACCTTAATTCGACCAATAACATGCTATGGCAGCGAAGCCTGGGTGCTGAAAGAAACATCCAAAAACAAACTCGACACATTCGAAAGGAAAGTACTTAGGAGAATACTAGGACCTGTGAGGGAAAACGGAATCTTCAAAAGTCGATACAACAACGAGCTTTATCAACTTTATAAGGAAACGCCCCTGTCAAACTTCGTTAGATTACAAATATTGCAATGGGCCGGACATGTGATAAGAATGGGAGAGGATAGGCTACCAAAACGAGCACTGATTGCTAGAATGCAAGGAAAGAGACCGGTTGTAAAGCCACGAAAGCGCTGGGAAGACACAGTAAACAGCGACGCACAAGCCCTTTTAGGAGTCCGTGTATGGAGAAGAGCAGCCACAGACAGGCAAGGGTGGAGGCAAAAAATAAAGGAGGCCAAGGCTCAATTTGGGCTGTAGTGCCGTAGAAGAAGAAGAAGAAGATATCAGTATTGTGGAGCAACATAATATAATTTTTACAATTTATAACACATCATTTGCGAAATCCCATTTTCTTTAATGACAGTAGGTATAAAATATACGTCAATATACGTCAATTATTTCAATTAACAATATGAATTATTTAAGCAATATGTATTAAGAAAGTTGCAAGATTTGTCCGCTATACGCGCACAATCGTTCCTCGTATCCCCTCCAAGTACTTGCACACAGCGAATACGGTTCTCTATTATCGAAAAAATCTTATTACTACCTATCGTCTTATCCCTAACCTAAAATTTTGGGCAACATTTGCACTATTTTTTGTTTAGTTTACTAATAGTAGTGCTAATGAATTGTTAGTATTTTACTCCCTCTATCAATACATTAACAAAACCAATAGGAACATGAAAAACTACCGTAGATAAGTGTATTTGTCTAAAATGGAAAGTCAGAGTAAATAAATCAAAAGTCAATTAATTTAACGAAGTCCTTAATTCCAAGAAAATTAATTTTAAGTCCAATGTAAGAGCAATATTGTTCGAACACGAAAAGGGTGGTAGCAATTACTTGATTTATGGTTGGTAATTCTAAAATCTTGGATTTAAGTTGAAAGGCAGAAGTTTATGTAACTTGAGATTTCAAATGATATGTGAATGCATATGCAAATAATCAGACTTATGTGCACCTAATGGTGTAATAGAAATTCTGCCGTAGTGAAATATTTTCATTTTTGTAATTTTAATTTGATAGTACAGTACGGTGCAATCGAAAGGAATAAATTCGTTAATGCTAAGCTGGCGATTTTAAGAAAAAATCCTGAAACAGGTCGATTTTTTATTTTTAAATTAGGATTTTTTTGGAATATGAATCATACTACTGACGTCATACATCTGGGCGTGGTGACGTAATCGATGATTTTCTTAAATAAGACTAGGGGTCGTGTGCTAACTCATTTGAAAAGTTATTCAATTCTCTATTCAGTGATATAAACATTATTATAAATATTTATACAGGGTGGCCTAAAAAACTTTTTTTTAAATAAATTAATTGACAAAAAAAAAGAATGGATGTGATTTATTTAATTCAAAATGCATTTTAATGCTGTCAAAAATCAAGAAGAAAATTGTATTTCACAAATAAACATTGCTTTTCACTTAAATTAAATGTTCACACTTTTAACAGTCAGGGGTCTGGCGGGAGCTGGTTTTAACATCGAACAACAACCATGCAGGAGCTTGTCCTGGCAATTTTTTCCTTTCGCCTGTTATTAAATCGTATCGTGGAGGACTAACGTTTATTCGTATTTCCTTTGCAATTTACTCAGATGTTACCAGTTTTATTTTTGTTTCGTCTAGATTTCGGTAAACCTCTTTCTTCTCTTTTTGGTGGATTTCTCACAGGTTCTACCATCCCTCATTCTCTTTATTGTTGATGTATGTTTCCTCACTGCTTGTTGAATGTCCTGAATTAATATCTCTGATTCCTTGTCACGTTGTTTTTTCGTTCTGAATTATACGTTTGGTTGAATGTTTTATGTTAGTTCATATTGAAATTGTCTTAACAATAGGTCATTTTATTGGATAAAGTAGGTGTTCGGGAATCCTTATTTCTTTATTTTATATTTAATATCATTCCATACTGCGTTCTCCGGTCACCTTTCAGTACAGACTCTTATGAAGAACAGTGTTGCCAAGAGATATTAATATTTATATTAAATAAATTTTAAAGTATTTTTATACCTCACTTAGTCTACTAAATTTGTCAGTATCCATATTATTTTAAAGTCAATATTTTTAACAAGTTAGTTTTCATAATTTCCTACAGTTTTCATACAGTACCTAGGATTTGTTTCCTTTTGAATAACCTCCTTTTTAATTGAGCTTACACGGCTGACTGACCTGAATATTAACCTGACTTTTCATCTATGTTATCCTAACTTAGATATTTGAGGATATTTCAATAGGAAAATATACTTCGTCTAATTTACTTACCGTTGCACGTCATCCGCGTAATAGCCTGTGACGTCACATTGTACCAACACGAAATATTTAGGCGGTAGCTGTGTTCTTTTTTAGAATCATTTTGCCTAGTACACTGGAATTACAGCCACTAGACATATTTTATTATATACGAGTAGAAATAATATTTGAAGATTTCTATTAATATTAACCTAAAAAAATACACAATAATATGTTTCATTTAATTTGCATAAATGGATTATAAAGCGTTTTTATGAAGCACATTTGCTCGGAACACACTGTAACTGTAATCGAACGAAGGTGACATTTTAGAATAAATTGGTAACATTTATTTGACAGTTGCGGTGATGATACTTCATATTTGTTTATATTGTTTACTGTAAGTATTTGTTTTATTATATTTACTCTTTTTATTATTTACTTTAACGTAAGATTATAACTTAATTCTGTTTTCTATTTCTAAAGTTTTTATTTATTTACATTAAATATTAATTTGTTTTGTATAATCCATGTTTACAATAATTATGTGATCTATTTGATTTAAAATGGATTCAGGATTTTTTATACTTTGGCAACTATGTCAACTACTTAGATCTCTGGCGTAGATAATGACGTGCAACGGTAAGTAAATTAGACGGACTGTATTTAACAATGAAACGTAATTTCTCAAGAAATCATACACCATTATAATGCGTTTCAAAGCAGTGAAGTACTAAAAGAAAACAAAGCTCATTAAAATAATAACAGAACTTTCTAAATGTGGTTATCATATATTCTCAATAATCAAAATTATTAAAGTAATACTAATATTTTTTATAGAATGGACTGAAGAAAAAATTACGGAAGCGTGTTGCACCGAAGATGTTTGTCAGCTGTACAAAAATGTTGATCAACCGAGATAAAAACTAAAATTAATAACCGTTATTATTGGAATATCCAAAATACTTTCTCGAGTCCCATATGGTACATTAGTTTTATGCCTCGATAAGCTCCTTCGTAAGTATAAATGGCTTTACACTAGTCCAGTGTTTCTCAAACTCTGCTCCGCGGAGCACCGAGTGCTCCGCTATATGGATATAATAAACGGTTAAACATTAGAAAAAGAATGTGTGTGTACTTTGTACGCACGTAAGAAGTTATACTTCTACTACATATTATGTGATTTTTAAGACAATACCAAAAATTTAAAAAAATAAAAGAATAAAACGCACACAAACACATTGAAAAATGCCACAAAGAAAAAATGATTTCTGAACGATAATAATTGTTGGCAAAAGTTTTAAATGCGCATTTTCTGAAAAAAAAAAATTATATAACAAATATACTTACAATCATTAAAAAATAAAAACTTGCATCGGGAATCGAACCAGTGAATTTCGGGGCGCTTTGATTCCTAATCGAAGCCTAGACTCACTCGTCCAATTCCACATTATTTGTCATGTGGAAAAATAGGGTAACTGAACGTTTTACCGTTTGACAGTTGTTTTGAATATAATTAAATTATGTAGTTTAAATTTTGTGGAAGAAAATATTAAAATATAACAAAACAGTAAGAAAACAATATATTAGATGAAGATTGGTAGAACTTTTGTTGGTAATCAAATTAAGTATGTAAATCAAAGCATTACATACCTACTAGATAAATAAATCTACGCCAAAAAATCATAATTTAAAAATAAAAATCGGACCTAATTTGGGATTTCTCTCTAAAATCCCCATTCTTTAGAAAATAAATGTACAGTAGAGCGTCGATTATCCGAACGTCGATCAACCGAACGACCGCTTATTCGAACTATCGACTCCCGCGTCCCGCACTCGAATACCGAGCAAGCTTTAGTAATTGACGCTTAAAATATCTTCAATTTTCTTCAATATTGTATCCAAAAATAATTATGTTGTTGTAAAGACTGCACTTTTTTGTTTAGTTGCTAGTTGTCATTATCAAGATATAAATAAATATGTAGGTATATAAATATGGCTTTTATTCACTTGTGGATAAATATGTATGACTATAAATATGTATCAATATATTGTAGTTCGATTATCCGAACAAATCGGTTTTCCGAACACCTATGTCCCCCAATTAGTTCGGATAATCGACGCTCTACTGTATTTCAACCTAATCCAAATGTATAATTACAATATGATTATAGTAAAAACTACTTACCAAATTAGAATGAGTTTTCCTTGCCAAAATAGTCCAAAAATATAGGTATATGAAAACTATTTAAAAAGGCAGTATAACTATTAACTAACTTTTGTTTGTTGTTTCTTTTCACACAAATTTTAAAACGCAACAACCATAAATAATCTAACTACAGCTGTGCCACAGCCGCCATATTGAATAATTTTTGACATGTCATTTGAACATCCAATCAGAACAAAGTTATAATGCGCATGCGCCGGGATCATAGGTTTTAACATATAAAAATTCACCCTCATATCGCCGGTAAAGAAGTATAACTTAAAAAAAAAAAGATCTGCTATAACATGGCGATAATAAAATGTTAAACAATGGAAAAAATAGATAAGTAGTAAATAATACGATCTCGCGCCACATCGGAGACTTGGCAGAGGATGTGAAAGCTACCTTACTTTCTCGAATAAAATCTACCAAGTCTTCACTACAGCTAGATGAGTCAACAGAAGTAGCTGGGTTGGTAATTTTAATAACATTTGTGCGGTACCAGCACTTGTAGTCTTTTCAAGAGGATCTACTTCTTTGCAAACCATTGACAACTAACACAACTGGTGCCGAAATTTTCAAGTTAATCGAAAGCCTTTTCATAGTGAATAGTATTTCCTGGGATAACTGCGTTGATGTGTGCACAGACGGAGCGAAGGTGATGACTGCAAGAACGTCGGGCGTCATTTTATGAATAAAGGAAAAAGCCAAGGAATGCAGCAGTAGCCACTGTATCCTCTACCGCCATAGCCTCGCTGTGAAAATAATGCCGCCTTCTTTAAAAGTAGTCTTGGACAAAACCGTAAAAGTAATTCTTCTTCTTCTTGATATGCCTATCCGTGACGAATGTTGGCGATCATCATGGCAATCTTCACCTTATCTGCAGCAACGCGGAAAAGCTGCACAAATGTTGTGCTGAACCAGGTTCTGAGGTTTTTTAACCAGGATGTTCTTCTTCTTCCTGGACCTCTCTTTCCAAATATTTTTCCTTGCAGGATGGCTTGTAGGAGGGCATATCTGGATTCATTTCGCATAATGTGTCCAAAGTATTCCTACTTTCGAGATCTGATGGTGGTTAGTATTTCTCGGTTCTTCCCCATTCTTCTAAGAACCTCCACATTTATGACCCGATCAGTCCATGGGATTTTAAGAACTCTCCGATATAGCCACATCTCAAATGCTTCCAACTTTCGGCACATATCCTCGTTCAAGGTCCATGATTCAACACCATAAAAAAGGACAGAGAAGACGTAACATCTCAGCATTCTTACTTTTATACCAAGAGAAAAGTTGTGGCTCTTGAAAAACGCCCCCATACGGTTGAAGATTGATCTAGCTTTTCCGATGCGCGCTCTAATTTCTTGGTTATTGGTCCATTCTTCATTTATTATGGTGCCGAGGTAGTTGTAGTGCCTCACTCTTTCTACAGGGGTTTGGTTGATACAGAGTTGACCTTCTGTTATCTTTTTCTTGCTGACGATCATAAGCTTTGTTTTCTTTACGTTTATATTGAGTCCATATTGCTGACTGTAATACGTGATTTTGTCCATGAGTACTTGTAGTAAAAGTAATTAATTTGATCAAATCACGACCACTGAATACAAGGCTGTTTATAACTATATATTCGTCGTTAGTTCTTCATACGGAAGTAAGGTGGCTTTCTCGCGGCAAATGTTTAGCTAGGCTCCTTTAAATGAGAGCTGAAGTTAGAACCTTCCTAATTACAGTTTGTCAAACGCGGGAAAGAGTTTGGAAATCTCATAATCGCCATAACGCCGCATGGCGATTGTAAGATTTTCAAACTCTTTGATACGTTTGACAAACTGTAACAGCAATTTTGCCTTAGGAGATCGATTGTGTAACGAGCATTGGTTAATTAAATTGACATATTTAAGAGATATTTTTAACAAGGTCAACGAAGTTAGTCTCTCACTTCAGGGAAAGACAATAACTGTCTTTAACGCAATGATAAAATACAAGCGTAGAGGAAGAAATTATTTTTTGGGCAGAATCGGTGAAAAATAAAAATCTGGATAGCTTTACACTAATCTCAGAATTTAGAGAAGTCTTTAACAAGTTCCACACGCATCTGCTAAATTTACTTGAAAACTTCCATAATTATTTTCCTGAGGAATTCCACGACAAAATTAAAGAAAACTTCTGGGTTGGAGATCCGTAACTTGCAATGTTAAAAAAACCAGCTTCCTTAACATCTCAGCAGTATGAATGTCTGATAGACTTGACATCGGATTCTGCGACAAAAAAAAACATTTTAAAAGTAAATCGCTAGTAGATTCGCTAGTAGGTTTAGAGGGCTCAAATAAAAGGATGTTTGCTCGTAAATAGAGGATTTAAACAGCTATATCTCGCTAACTGTTCACTATAATGAAAACATATGTACACCTGAATTTTAGTTATTAAAAAATATACAATTTAGTAATCCACCATTTTTTTCGTAACTCTAGTATTTTCGGAGATATTTTGAAGTAAAAGGTGAAAAATACAAAATGGCAAAAGATCAATTTTCCTTTAAACTCCAATTTTTCTAAAATTAGGCCATATAAATAGGCCAAACTTCTTGGATGTGTTGATAATACAAATATACAAGGAATTACAGAAAAAATAAGATTAATTTTTAATTAGGAGGGTAGTTAGGGGGTTGTTTTCACTGATTTTTTCGTAGAGAAAAGCATGTACCGATCTTTTATTTTGATCATAAGTCGCTAAATTTTCATGCTAGAAACTTTTTATTAATTTTTTTGAAAGATCTAATTGTATACTTAAAAAAAGATTATTTAAATTTTCCTTAAAAAATGCAAAATTTTCCCGGTATTTGTCTTTGAATATTTGAAATTATACATTTGACGAAAAAAGCTAACTTTTAACGTACCGTATCTCGGTTTCTATGGGTCTTAAAGATATTATAGAAAAAGAATTTGATTTGTGTTACTAAAAGATACAATTTTGATATGTACAGTTTTTTTGATTATTTGCATATTTTTTCGAAGTATTCTCAAAAAACCCTCTAAAGGAGTCGATTTTTTCGTCGAAAAACTGTTACTTTCAAGCGCGAATAACTCGAAAAATATTAGTTTTACGAAGAAAATGTAAAAAATATTTTTTTCTTAAAATTAATTTTTACATCGATGTTCATAGCTAAAAATTAATAAAAAATTCCCACCCCCGAGATAGGGGGGCAACCACCCCCAACATTTTAGCGTACAGCGGTATGATATAGAAAATGATCCTTGGACTATTCCCTACCTTCTGTGAAAATTTCAAGTAAAGCCATGCTGGACGAAAAAATTGCGAGCCAAAATGCTTCATTTCCTCGACTAAAAGACGAATTTAAAATTTTGTCAGATAAAGTTAAAATTATTCTTCTCCATTTTGCAACAACATACTTATGTGAAGCAGCGTTATCTGCCTATGTGGCCACTAATACAAAATATAGATCTCAACTGAAAGCCGAACCTGACATTCGATTGCAGTTATCCCAAATTCAACCGGATAATACTAACCTGTGCAAATCAAGGCAGCCTCATTCTTCACTTCTTTACATTGAAATGAAGACATTATGTTTTTTAAGATTTTAGAAAAAGGATCTGTGTGTTCATTTTATTTTTGTTTTTCGTTATATTTAATTAAGTTACTTATGTTTGCAATTGAAAAAATTTTTAATAAAGTGAATAGAAAACGTAATTGTTAATTAATACCCCCCCCCCCTCCAACTAATATCTCTCGTTCTCTGTGGCACCTATTTAAGTTTCAGGTGCAATATGGTATTTCTGTCCTGAATTAATAGTGCTCCTCGACCAAAAAACTTTGGGAAACGCTGCACTAGTCGATCAATAGTCAGGCATGTTTTGTGTCGAGCTAAATATTAAAAAATATCAATGAATTTATTATCGACACCTTGTATGTTTCATTTATTTTAAATCAGCTTAGAATAGCATGCAAGAAGCAAGAAGTAAATTGTAGAAAGCCATGAACAAGTTTAACATTTCTAATGAAATAATGAGGATACAATTGTATACAAAAGTTATCTACAAAGTACAAATGCACGGGAAATGTCCTCAAACGCTTGAAACATGTATATCGGATTATTACGGAGAGATACATCAGCTTTTGTCTCCTTTTGAACATATTCCTGAATTCCTGGCAAAATTGATAATAGACACCAAATGCAAACACTAAGTGACTATTTTTTGTTTCATTCCTACTGAACAAATTAGACTGAACAAGATAGATTAGACATACAAGTTATAGTGCGGAATTTGAATATAGGTTGATCTGTACCCATCTGCTTGCCGGATGAAACATTGTTTTTATTAAATTTGGTACATATGGACAAATATTTCTAGCATGCGTTTGGCTGCTCCATGCCAAAACACAGTAACTGACATAAAATTCTAAACTGCGTTTTTTGCATGTATGTACATACTGTGTTAATGCGCATTTTCAGAGCCGACATATGCAGTAGTATCTTGACTGATTTTGAAGATATGGCTTACACAAAACACAGTATCTACACTGCTAGTTCCATTTTCCCATGTCAAAACACAGTAAGTGGTTTATTTCGTTTCAAAACACAGTAAATACCAGTTGCTGTGTTTTGGCATCTGCAATGTTAATCATTAGGTTTATGCAAATACACAGTATCTACAACAGCAGCAGCTGCGCAGTGAGGTCACACGATGATAGTGTCAACAATGTGGGGGTACGAGTTTCACTTCAGTATCTCGTAGCTTGCAACTAGAGACGTTTGGTGTGTTTTTGAAAGTTTATTGTTTATATTGCGCTATTTAGTATGACATCCCGTGGAAAAGCATTAGTGGCTATGTGTATAGACAAAACGTAAATATATTTTCTTGCACTGACTAAATTAAGAAGTGTTCTTAGTAATAACCTCGTTTATTTCTGTGACAATTTGTTGGCTGTGGCTATCACTCCGTCATGTAGGTAGTTCCTTACGCTTGCTAATTCAAAACTAAACATTTTTTACAGTAAGCCACAGTGGTAGTATGTAGTAAAGCGATAAAATTTGAAGTGATTTTAGTAGTAATAGGGTTGTAGTTTTTACACAACTTTTTTTCTAGCGCTGAAGATGTAGTGGGCAATGATGATGAGATGACTGAAGATTCCGTTAGCGTAACCAATTTTAGTGACGATAGTATGATTGATCCTGATTTTACAATAAGTGATGTTCATCATAATAAACAAAGTATAACTAGCTCGAACAGTTCAAGCAATTCTGATTTTGAAGAAGTAGTTCCTACAACAGAAGAAAATCCACTGGATAACATTACAGGGGCTTCAGCAGCTGCTGCCACTACTGTTATTGTGGACAGTTTTCCTACTCCGATTAAAAGACGACTTAAGCAAGAGGTTAAATACAAGCGTTTATCTAATCAAGAAAAAGTTGTACGTGATAAAGAAGCACATCCTATGAAACCACCGTGTTCGAAAATGTGTAAAAAAATATGTAGTTCCGCGTTTACTAACGAAGAACGCTTTAGAATATGGGACGGATATTGGTCCCTACAGTATTTTTTGCGACGTAAATGGTTGGCAAAATGTGTTCAGATAGTACCTGTAAAAAGAAGAACTGCAGCAGCAATCAATAACATTTTTGTAAAAGGCGAAAGCCGTAAGTTTTTTTTCCCAAAGACAATAAGCGTATCTCTGTTTGACGTAAGTTTTTGTTAAATACACTAGGCTATTCTACTGATTCTGTGATTACGGAATTGTGTGCCAGCATGAAAAAAGACCCTATGTTATCTGCTGTAAAGGAAAATAGAGGCACTACTGGTAATTACGCAAGAAAGCGTGAACGAGCTATCATTGTAGACCATATAAATAAATACAAGCCTTGTGTCAGTCACTACCGACGACACAATGCACCAAACATTAAGTATTTACCTAGAGAACTAACAATAAAATCTATGTTTGAAGATTTTAAGCGTGAACATCCTGAATACTGTAAATTTGAACTGTACAGACAAACGTTAAAATCAATGCATATTTCCTTGTGTATGCCAAAGTCAGATGTCTGTGTAGACTGTGAAACATACAAAATGTCAAAAACAGAAGATGATAGTCAGCCAGTTTTTGCAAATGAAGACGAATGGAATCTTCACAAAACTAAGGCTTTGAAAGCAACAGCAAAATACCATAAGGATAGTCTCAGTGTCGATAATTGAAACGTAAGAATATACTTAATGGATTTGCAAAAAGGTATTTTACTTCCTAATATGCCAGCCGTAAAAGACAGCCACTTTTTAAGTCGTCTTGTAGCATTTAATTTGACATTTTGTCCTATAAAACCGAAGTCTTTATGCAAAAGTTATTGTTCTATGTGGCACGAGGGTGTAGGGGGACGTGACGGTCACAATATTGTGGATGCAATTGTTAGAGTTATTGAGGAAGAACGAGATGTAAACGAATTTATTATTTGGACCGATAATTGTACAGGACAAAACAAAAATCGGATCCTGTACACTTCCCTGATCTATCTAGTAAATCAAGAAACCGGACCAGAACAAATAACTGTACGTTATCTTACCAACGGACATACTCATATGAGTGCCGATGGACTGCATGGCAACATTGAACGAAAAATCGCAAAGATTCGTGATCTCTACGATTATAACGACTTAAAGGCCGCAGTAAGCTCCTCTAGAAGAGGAGTTGTAGTTCTGGATGTAACTGTCTATCATAAGTGGGAGAAAAAAAAAGAGACAAGTTCGAAAAAATGGAAAATGTGAAGACCCTTTAAATGGTTTTCTGCTAACTAATATAGTTGAAGTAAGGTTCAATAAGGGGTCAAAATGAATTGAATATAAAAATGATTTTGATCAACTACAATAAAACTCAGTTGATTTTTTAAAAAAGAAATTCAGTTATGCAAATAAACCTGAAGTTTTATCGTGGTGTATCGACATCGAAAAAAGAAGATATAATAAAAGTTCTGGGACCTTTGATGCCTAAAAATAGATCAGAATTTTGGAATAGCCTAATTACAAACGACACTGCTCCAGACTTAGTCGCAAACAGTGACACGGTACATGTCTATGAAAGTATATAGTAGTAATATGATAAACTTGCTTATTCTGTTATTTAAAGGATTTTGTTTGTTTTAACCACCAAGAAGTACATATTGTTCATTTTACTCGCATTTTGCAGATTTTAGTTAGAGATTATAAAATACAAATTTTTGCAATTTGTAAATCTATTACATTACCAGTTCTCAAATACCATTTAATAAATTTTTTATTGGATTGTTTCTTTACTATATTGTGCCTTAATTTTGTAGATGCTGTGATTTAAATTATTTTTCATTTTCTCATTTTCTACGCCAAAACCAAATATGTGCCAGATCAAAGGTTAAAACTGAAAATAACTACATTTACAATATAGTAAAAAAATTATCTATTGTTATCAAATTATTACCCAAAAAAGTTTTGAAATATTTTAATTACTTTTGAGCGGCTAAACAAAAACGCTAAAATCACTTTTACGGCTTTATATTCTTTTTTCACACACTATGTTTTGGCATGGAGCAGCCGAGCCTATCAAGATTGTGTCATAGCTATCCTTAAGGGGGGCCGTAGGGGTTGAAATCAATATTGTAAGTAGATTTTTTTTTAAGTATGGTAAAATTATTTTATTTTTAAGTTAGGTAAACATATTCAGCACAATTTATATATTAGTCAAGGAAAAATATTGAAAAATAAGCCTACGGTGGCAAATTTTTAAAGAAATCAAAAAACAATTAATTTTGCGGTGGACATCGGAACTCATCATTGGACTAAGGTAAACAAAAAATTCAAAAAGATTTTATTAGCTTATGAGTCTCTCGGTAACGCTGTCGAAATTTTTAAGTTTTATCAAATTTTGACTTTTTGATATCACTCAGAATTCAAAACAACGATTTTTTTTGCAGAAAAGGGTGAAAATCAACATATTTTTTATTGCTGAACAAAAATAAGCACCAAACAAAAAAAATCTAGACAGCGTTACCTCAAGGAATGTCGAAAGAAAATTAATACACAATTCCCGGTGGTTTGGTCAAGTAGATTTGAGTTACAAAGTCTAAAACCTTTGAAAAAATCGGTTTTGAGAAAAACGCGTTTTAACTATTTTCAACTTTAATTTTCAGCTTGTTTTTGTTTGTCAAATTGTAAAGTGATGCACATCGGAATATGTTCTTGAATAGCAGAGTAATTTACATAAGAAAATGAGAACAGCTGTTGACCATTTCTCACTAGACTCAAGCACGCTGGCGCGAACTTGCTGCAAAGCGAGTCGAAGGTGGGGTGTTAGGGAGTTATTGTTGAATATCCCTATCTTCGACTCGCTTTGCATCAGGTTCGCGCCAGCACGCTTGAACGTATTGAATAACGGTCAACAGTTGTTCTCATTTTCTTTTGTAAATTACTTCGCGATTCAAAAATATATTTCGGTGTGCATCATTTTACGATTTAACAGACAAAAAATAAATTGAAAATAAAAGTTGACAATACGTTAAACGCTTTTTCCTCAAAACTGATTTTTTCAAAGAAAGTATGTAAAGGCATTTTATCTCAAAAACTACTTGACAGACCCACTTTAAATTTTGTATATATTTTCTCTAGACATTCTTTGAGGTTACTCTCTCGAGATGTTTTTTGTTTTGCTTATTTTTTGTTTAACAGTAATAAATATGTTGATTTTCACCCTTTTTGCAAAAAATTGGTTGTTTTGAATTTTTAGTGATATCAAAATATCAAACTAAAAAAATCTTGACAGTGTTACCTCGAATAACTCAGAAGTTAATAAAGTCTTTTTGAATTTTTTGTTTACCATGAGCCAATGATGAGTTCTGATGTCCACCGTAAAATTCATCATATTTTGAGGTGTCGCCAAAAATTTGCAACCGTTGGCTTATTTTTCAATATTTTTCGTTGAATTTTTTCTTGAGTGATCTGTGAGTTATTATACTGAATATACATATTGAATTAAAGAATAATAGTATGTTATTCAACGAGCATGTAATGATGGCTATTACTCACGATAATGAAGTTTGCGACACGAGACGTTGGCGAGTGTCGTAATTCATCAGAGTGAGTAATAGCCATTACATGCAAGTAGAATACTATACTTAATTTAAACGTAAAAAATATACTAACTTTACTAACCCATTGTTAAAGTTAAAAATCCTTTAAACATTTTTCAAATTTAATTGTTCATATAAATTACAATGATTATTGTATTAAATAAACAAGCTTAAGTAATTTTATTTGATAATAAGTATATTAAAAGTGCCATGCACCACTTGAATCTAACTTCAACCCGTGAGTAATGACACGCGAGTAACTTCATCCCGTAAGTAATGAATTATTACTCACGGGTAAAGTAATGGGTGTTATTATCTATTCAAAAATAGCGAATAATGAGTATATTATTAAACGGTCGTAGAAAAAATAATTTTACCATACTCAAAAAAAATCACAAAAATGTGCTTGCAATGTTGATTGATTTCAAACCCTACGCGCCCCCCCCCCCTAATGGATAGCTATGACACGATTTTAATAGGCAACTCATGCTAGAATTATTTGTCTATGTAAGAAATTTAATAAAAAAAATGTTTCGTCCGGAAAGCAGATGGGTACAGATCGACCTATATTCGGCTCTAAGACTATTAGATTAGACATTTTTTACTTTGCCGTCTAAGGGTGAGCCACGTCTATAATATCTGCTTATTTTGCTTATCGAAGGTATTTAAGCAAAATAGTTTTCTTTGTTGAGAAAATTTTCGAGCATACCTCCCTGCTATTTCTACTTCCCAGCCCAATTTTGAATTGAAGTCTCCTGTAATTATTATTAGTCTGGGCTGATTATCGGAGAATAGGCCATTTTTGGGAAAAGTTATTTACCAGCAATTTTATTGCTGGAATCGAATCTTATGATTGTATATATTAATAATATAGATATGCAAAATCTGCAGATAGTGTGCTACTTTTTTTATAAACAAAATAGCGCCCGAAAATCGTGTTTTTTTCAATTTTTGCTCTATAACTCCAAAGATTTTAACTTTAGACCAAAAACACTCAAATAAAAATTCACCGCAATTAAATTCTGCATAGAGACGTGTTTTTTTTTATTTACTTTGACGAAAACTTTCCCCGGAAAAGCGGGTTTTTCCAACAAAATCTTTAATTTTCAACTAAACTTTTAGATAAGTAGTTGTTAATCAATAATTAAATAACTTAGTAACGTAAAAGCCCTTTCCGTATGTATTATAATTCCAGAAGCCGATCGAAATTGAATGAACAGTTTAGCAACAATTGAAATGTTAATTAAAAATTTACGGTCACTATAATAACGACAATAATTATGATGCATAAGAATAACTATGATTGTTTCATAAAAAGATACTATACCTATCTAATGCACTTTACAGAATTTAAATTGGACTATTTAAGCGGCCTCAGGAATATTTTAAAATTATAAACAATTTTTTGGCTTATAAACAAATAGAATATCTCGGAAAATATTAAACTAAATTAAATTGTAAAAACGGTATTCGAAAGACAGCTGCAGGATGCTTCTTTTAAAAGGAAAAACGTTTAATTATGACGAGTGGTTCCTGAGATACAACCGGTCAAAGTTGACCGAAATTTACGGCAAAGATATAAACAATAGGATCATAATTTTCAAACCATCACAACAATTTTCTCCACACTTTCAATCTTTCTCCACACCAATTTTCATATCTTTAAAATCTTCATAACATATATTATTATAACAAAAACTATCGATAATACGTGTGAAAATTGCCAAAAATAGCAAAATTCCAATCAAAAATTAGGTTGGAGAAAATGTAACCCTCAAAGTTCAAAATCGGTATACGTTAAAAAAATGCATTTTCTCGGCTTCCCATGGAGCAATTTCCTTTATTCTTTTTTTGTTCCCAAGTAACTCGAGTAGAGCCATCGAACTAACGCCTTATTAAATGTCAAACTTGCTTTTGTTTTGCTATAATAAATTAATTTTTTTATTATAACACAATATTTTAATTTCTTTAAATAAAAATTGTTTAAATAATTGTACAGCTTTCAAATGAGAATATTTATGTTTTTAACTTTAAAAGGTACACTTGTAGTAAGTTTATCTAAAAAAAGCCTACAACTGTAAAAAATATGTAATTTTCTGTTCTTATAAATAAATTAATCTATTATAGCAAAAGAAAAGCAAGTTTGACATTTAATAATGCGTTAGTTCGATGGCTCTACTCAAGTTATTATGGAAAAAAAAAAGAATGAAGGAAATTGCTCCATGGGAAGCCGAGAAAATGCATTTTGTTAACGTATACCGATTTTGAACTTTGAGGGTTACATTTTCTCCAACCTAATTTTTGATTGGAATTTTGCTATTTTTGGCAATTTTCACACGTATCATCGATAGTTTTTATTATCATAATATATGTTATGAGGATTTTAAAGATATGAAAATTGGTGTGGAGAAAGACGACAAAAATAAAAAGGTGATGGTTTGAAAATTATGATCCTATTATTTATATCTTTGCTGTAAATTCCGGTCAACTTTGACCGGTTGTATCTCAGGAACCACTCGTCATAATTAAACGTTTTTTCTTTTAAAAGAAGTATCCTGCCGCTGTCTTTCGAATACTGTTTTCACAATTTAATTTAGTTTAATATTTCCCGAGATATTATATTTGTTTATAAACCAAAAAATTGTTTATAACTTTAAAATATTCCTGAGGCCGCTTAAACAGTCCAATTTCAATTCTGTAAAGTACATTAGACAGGTATGGCGTCTTTTTATGAAAAAATTATACTTATTCTTATGCATCATAATTATTGTCGTTATTATAGCGACCGTAAATTTTTAATGAACATTTTAATTGTCGCTAAACTGTTCATTCAATTTCCATAAACTTCTGGAATTGTAATACATACGGAAAGGGCTTTTACGTTACTAAGTTCTTTAATTATTGATTAACAACTACTTATCCAAAAATTTAGTTGAAAATTAAAGATTTTGTTGGAAAAACCCGCTTTTTCCGGGGAAAGTTTTCGTCGAAGTAAGTCGGAAAAAACACGTCTCTATGCAGAATTTAGTTGCGGTGAATTTTTATTTGGGTATTTTTGGGCTAAAGTTAAAATCTTTGGAGTTATAGAGCAAAGATTAAAAAAAACACGATTTTAGGGCGCCATTTTGTTTATAAAAAAAGTAGCACACTATCTGCGGACTTTGCATATCTATATTATTAATACATACAATAACAAGAATGTGTGTGTACTTTGTACGCACGTAAGAAGTTATACTTCTATTATATGATTATATGTTTATAAACGAAATTAATATACTTTTTATTTATATTTTATTTAAATATTAAACTAATTTATACTTACTACTTCTCAAACATTTTTATTAAAACAGTGCCAAAAATTAAAATAATAAAAGAATAAAACACACACAAACACATTAAAAATGCCACAAATGACTTCTGAACATTAATTGTCGGAAAATTTTTTAACTAAATACGTATTTTCTGAAAATAAAATTATATAAAAATATACTTACAATCATAAAATGTATAAAAAAAAATAAAAAAATAAAAGTTTCTATTGGGATTCGAACCAACTTACCACGCGGCTGGTATTTGCGTTGTATTGGGGTTCACTTGCATTAAAACCTCCGCCACAGAGACAGTTTGTCATTATGTGCGAAAATCGACTAACTAAACGGATTAAACTTTTGACATTTTTAACTTATGTAAATCAAATTAATTTGGTTTTGAATTAAAATGATTTAGAATTGAAAAAATACAACAAAACATAGAGTAAGAAAACAATATATTAGGTGAATATTGATAGAAATTTTGATGGTAATCAAATTATGTAAATAAAAGTATTACACACTACTTATGTATTTTGGTAGGTTCAAATAGGTAGGTATCGGAGCCCGTACCTATAACGACTAATAAATTTCGCAATCACTTGCATCGTGCAAAGTGGCTATGTTCAAATATCATAACAAAATTTGATCAACTATTTATAAAACACTTACCAGTGTAAGATTCTTTAGCTTTGAATAAGCGAGATCTGCGGCACTCATACTAGTCACAGATTGATGGGCTTTCACATTGGCATGCAACAAACATCTCTTCTATGTAAATACGTCCAAAAATATAATATGAAAACTATTTAAAAAGGCAGTATAACCATTAACTAACTTTTTGTTTGTTGTTTCTCTTCCTACAAATTTTAAATCGCAACAACCATACATTATAACCAAACCACAGTCCCACAGCTGTGCCACAGCTGCCATATTGGATAATTTTTGTCATGTCATTTGAACATCCAGAACAAAGTTAGAATGCGCATGCGCCCGGTCGCTAGGTTTTACCATATAAAAATTCACCGTCATTACGCCCGTAAAGAAGTATAACTTCAATAAGATTCGATTCCAGCAATAAAATTGCTGGTAAATAACTTTTCCTTGTATTTTGCTAATTAGCCCAGAGTATATGTAATATTTATGTGTTCATTAGGTTTCTGGCTTGTGTATTATAGTCTTTATGAAAGAGCTCTATCTCTTCGTCATTTGTAGAACAAATTGGATTCCGTTTTCCTTCTAACTTCTAACAGTTTCCTTCTTCCTTTTAACAGTTGATAATTCCATCTCTTTATACATGCGTTTAAATACCTCTGTGTTGGATATATTCATTGTCCAAGGTATTCTCGGTATGCCTTAGAACAGCCACAATCTTTCTATCAGGTCAACATCTATCTTTTCTTAAGTTTCTGCTGTTAGTGGCCGCCCTTTTAGTACGTAAAGTAGCGTAGATATTACATAAAATTTGGTGGAGCGCCATCGGATGATAACGCTTAGGTTGCAATGGCTTAAGAGCTTTTTCGTTGTTATGACGTTAGATCTCGCTATTTCAGTTCGGATCTTAATATTTACGTCTGGGTCCCACTTATTGTTTGCTCTTGTAACTATCCAAAAGAATTTTAAATTTTATTTTAACCTTGTCTTGTTCAGAAACAGCTAACTCAATTTTATCTTGCCTAACACGTTTGTCAAACCCAGTATACATAAAATCATCTTCCTATGTCAAATACTAAAACATAAGTTGTTTCGTCTGTCTCTTAAAAAATATCGTCACTGTTTGTTTTACAACATTCCGTTATCATAAGCACCGCTAAAGTAAGTTTGAGATTTTTTTATAATACCGAATTGAATGTTCGGTTTTTACCTTGAAATTACGACTGAAAGTCGTTGAAAGAGAGAGAGAGATTAGGTGGAACTTCCTTTCACAAATTTCCAACTTTATCGCAAGTATTGTGTCGGGCGGTTTATCTTTAGAGTCAGGCCCTAAAACGAACAGCTTAACTCGTACTAGAACCAAAATGAGTAATCTATCTATATACGGAAATGGAAATAATTATATGAACATTTGCCGAAAAATTCCAAGAAAATTTAATGAAAGAAGGACATAATGATACTCCGAATACCAAGAAACTATAAAAAATTCAACAGTGAACAACTACAATATACTGAATAAATATTTTAAACCCATATCTTAGGTATACCGGCAAGAACAACTAGACATTTTTAAAATGTTTATAGACCTCAGGTCGACTCAGCCTGAATAAAATAAGTACCTTGGGTAAAACCAGGGGTAATAATAGGCGGTTGAAGCGTAGCACTGGCCCTGTTACCTTCTTTGTATACTGTAGGCACTAGATAAAGCAGACTACCCTGCTATACTCCCAAACCCACGTGAGTGGTATAAAACGGGCGACTATTATATTTATTATCAATTATGGTTTTAGTCCTGTCGCCAGTGGGGGTACAACGGCCTCCTTAATTCAGATGGACTTACCCAATTTTTTTTTATGTATTTTGACCCGTAGAACACGAATTTTTTGGGCAACAGTTGATCCGGATGTCGATGAGATTGTTATATACAAAGAACTTGAGGAATTACATAACAGCAATTTTTCGCAAAACAAAACATGTTTTTGGATTCTTTGGGTGAATCTCAGCAAAAAATAGTCCTACAAGTTTTTTCATAGGATGCATAGTTTTCGAGATAAACGCGGGTGAACTTTCAAAAAATCGAAAAAGTGCAATTTTTGAACCCGAATACCTTTTGATTAAAAAATAAAATAGCAATTCTGCTTACTGCATTCGAAAATCCAAGTCAAATTCTATCGGTTTTGATTATTTGCAGAGCTAAAAATTAAGTTTTTATTTGTTAAACAAAGCCATAAACACATAGTGTTTCCAGTGCCCAATACATGCGTTTTAATTTACGTAATCTACGTAGCAATTGTATGTATGCTCGCCTACTCGTTCGATTTCAAATGAGAAATGCATTGAAACATCATTCAATCACTATGTATTTATAGCTTTGTTTAACAATAAAAAAAATTAATTTTTAGCAATGAAAGTACTTAAAACCGATAGAATTTGACTTGAACTTTCAAATGCGTTAAGCAGAATTGCTATTTTATTTTTCAATCAAAAGTTATTCGGGTTCAAAAATTGAAATTTTTCGATTTTTTTAAAGTTCAACCGCGTTTATGTCGAAAACTATGCATCCTACGAAAAAACTTGTAAAAACATGTTTTGCTTAGAATGACCCAAATAATACAAAAAAAAAAGTTTTGTATTGCGAAAAATCGCTGTTATGTGATTCCTCAAGTTCTTTGTTTATAACAATCTTATCGACATCCGGATCGACTGTTACCCAAAAAATTTGTGTTCTACGGGTCAAAATACATAAAAAAACTTGGGTAAGTCCATCTGAATTAAGAAGGCCGTTGTACCCCCACTGGCGACAGGACTTAAACCATAATTGATAATAAATATAATAGTCGCCCGTTTTATACCGCTCACGTGGCTTTGGGAGTATAGCAGGGTAGTCTGCTATATCTAGTGCCTACGGTATACAAAGAAGGTAACAGGGCCAGTGCTACGCTTTAACCGCCTATTATTACCCCTGGTTTTACCCAAGGTACTTATTTTATTCAGGCTGAGTCGACCTGAGGTCTATAAACATTTTAAAAATGTCAGTTGTTCTTGCCGGCGGTAGGATTTGAACTCCGGGCCACTGGTACGCGAGCCAAGCATACTACCGCTTAGCTTCGCGGGCCCTTACCATAATTGAACTTCCGCTTTGCCAAAAGCTTGGGTTTCTTGAATTGTATAATCCAAAAAGCGCTTGCCTGGTCTTCTCCAGATATAACTACAAACTAATTTTGTAGCGTTCGAGCAGTACTTTGACGATCTATTAAGCTCTATAGTTGTAAAAAACGATCATCTCTAGCTGTAGTCGCCGTTGTACGATGCGTATAGGCTGGTCTTCTAATAACTTCATACATTAATTTTACACTGGTCCCTCTACTTACCGCAGCAGGACTATTAACATTTCTGCTGCACGACGTCTTGAGTAAACTTCTTGAATTAAAGTTATTGTCCTAGCAATTGGTATATCTCTGAAATACACTTTGTGCTTTCAGGGTCTTCCAAGCACATAAAAAGCCATCATTAATAATTTTGCTAAGGCCATCGGTACATAATTCGCAAATATTTTACGGGTATCCCTACTTTTTCTGTCTTTTTACGGCAAATTACGTGTAGTAAAATTCACACTGGTATGGATATGTAAACATTACTAGAATGTCATTCCTTGAAAATGTCATCATTAATTTAAAGAGATGGCTTTTGAATGTTCGTGGATAACTGTTACTTTTATAATTGCTAATTAATAATTTAGTTATTAAATGTGATTATTTCATTCATAGGAGATTCTGACCAATAGAAAGCTACAAGAATCTAAATTAAACTGATAACTTTTTTGATAATTGCCCGTCGTCAAGCATATTACGTCAGATGCTCTTCGTTGCTACGAAAAAATACATTCAGTGACGTTAATGACAAATGTTTTAAAAATTATAAAAGTGATGACTTTCAACCGTCAAATACATATTTATAACAACTGTGTGTTTAATTGTACTAATTAGTACTTACTTAAATAAATTACAATAAAATTTTGGTTTTGAACAGTTTTATTCATGAAATAATCGCAACAAATTTACTCGATCTCTAAAATTAATATAAAATTTTTGCCCTCGTGACACTTTGACATAATTTCTTAAAGCTGTCAAAGTGTCACTCGAGAAAAATTCAATAATTTTAGAGCTCTTGTGCAATTACTACTGATAATTTTTTCACTAACTATGTATTCAGTGATTGTAATAATTTATATGTACAACAAAAACTAATACTCAATCGAGAAATAGGAAAAGTGTTAAAGTGATTTTTTAATAATATATTGTTACTATGGAACGCTTACAATTTTGAACATCTTTAAAAACAAAATACTTGGATCACAGAATATTATATTATCCTGATGTATTCTCTGCTTGGATCTTCCACAAATAATACACAATAAATAACTTTTTATTAAGTTCACATCTTAAATCAATTATTTATCAAATTCACTATATATCAATATTATTTAATCAACAACTCAAAATATTCCCGATGCCATGTCAAATATTTAAAATTGTCACTGATTGTCACTGTCTGACCGACAGTATGCTGACAATATTCTATTCGACTGAGTGCGTTGTATGACAAAGATAGATTTGGAAATATGTATTACCACGGACCTTGTGTTCATTTTTTTCTAATCCTGAAAAAACCAATACATATTTTTGAAAAATTTAAAAGCAGAATGAAAGACTATATTATTAGCGAGGGCCGAAAGTCCTTTAGAATAAATAAAAAGTTTATTTTGAATGAGATATTTTAAATTAATTATCACACTAAATTTTCTCTTAGTTTTTCACCCCTGTGACTTATTAAAATAAACATTATAGAAGTTCTCAGGGACTTTCGGCCCTCGCCAATAACGTAATCTTTCATGCTGCGTTTAAAATTTTCAAAAATACTTATTAGTTTTCTCAGGATTTGAAAAAAAAAATCCCCATTTAAATAGCATTGCAGCCGAAAATACGTACCCATCCTCTTAACAACATTAACGAAACTATTATTGACAGAAAGTTCAATGACGGAATAAATGGTAAGACCCCATTTTAACAGTCCCCGTTTCAGCGGTTCTCGATTCCACCGACCCTTTTCAGCAGTCCCCGGTTCAGCGGTACCCATTTCAGCAGTCCCCGTTTCGGCGGTTCTCGATTCCACCGACCCGTTTCAGCGGCGTTTGGTTCTGCAGCATGCCGTTTGAGGGGCATCGTTCAGGAAAATGAGTAAAAAAAGGACCCTCTTGGGGACAGTAGTTTTAACAATAAAAATGAATTTTATAAAATAAACAATAAATTGTCCCAAAATCACCCTATATATAGCTTTGCAATTGCAATTATCTCGGTCAATTGTTTATATATTACAATATGCTTACCACCAAATTAAAGAACTTTTTAAGATCTACATTTATTTGAAACATTTTTCTCTAAAATGTACAATAAACGTTTTATAGTCAAAAAACTGCTTTTTTCATTCTTTACAATTGTTTAAAAGAAAAAAGCAAAATCAGCTATACGTCTTCACGGAATTATCATCAGTTATCCCTCATCTACCGTTTAAAACTTTGAAAACCCTGTAGAACATTTTTACGTGAAATCGATGATTTTTTTCCCTATTAACTGGGATATATACCAGATACTTAGATATTACCTGTATATTTTCAAACAAGAATAGGTTAAAATAATATCCTACAATAAAACTAATTATTTTTATCATTGTCATATTATTATTTTCTTATTGAGACCGCTCTATTGGGGACCGCGTTTATGGGGACCGCTGAATCGGGCACCGCTGAATCGGGGTACCGCTTAAACGGGGACCGCTGTATTGAGACCGCTCAATCGGGGACCGCGCTTATGGGGACCGCTGAATAGGGGTGAAACCGAATAAATATGCTTACAAAATGTTACCAAGTTTTGCCTTTTTATTGAATACAAGAAAAATGAAGATAAGAAACTTGTTTCTTTTTTCACTTATAAAAACTATGTGTCTACTGGGCGGGCGTACGTTATGTAAGTTCCCATCTAATGCAATAAACAATTTACATTAAATTCAGTTAGTGCCTCCTTTTTCGTTTTGATAAGTGAACATACATAACTGGTAATATGAATTGTGTTAATAATATAATAAGTTTATATAATTAGTTTATATATTGTGTTAATAATATAATAATAATAGGTTTAAATTTAGAATAGGTATATTGTGGAATAAGATACAAATAATTGTTATCTATATATCAAACAATATAAAACAATGTATGGTAGAAGTCTTGTATACAACCAGAGAATTAAGCTCTAGGTATAATCAAGTAAAATATTAATTTTGGATATAATTCTAAATAATAAATATGGGTACATATACCTAAGATATAGGTTTAAAATATTGATTCAGTATATTGTAGTCGTTCACTGTTGAATTTTTTATAGTTTCTTGGTATTCGGAGTATCATTATGTCCTTCTTTCATTAAATTTTCTTGGAATTTTTCGGCAAATGTTCATATAATTATTTCCATTTCCGTATATAGATATATTACTCATTTTGGTTCTAGTACGAGTTAAGCTGTTCGTTTTAGGGCCTGACTCTAAAGATAAACCGCCCGACACAATACTTGCTATAAACTTGGAAATTTTTGAAAGGAAGTTCCACCTAATCTCTCTCTCTTTCAACGACTTTCAGTCGTAATTTCAAGGTAAAAACCGAACATTCAATTCGGTATTATAAAAAAATCTCAAACTTACTTTAGCGGTGCTTATGATAACGGAATGTTGTAAAACAAATAGTGACGATATTTTTTAAGAGACAGACGAAACAACTTTCGTTTTAAGATTTGACATAGGAAGATGATTTTATGTATACTGGGTTTGACAAACGTGTTAGGCAAGATAAAATTGAGTTAGCTGTTTCTGAACAAGACAAGGTTAAAATAAAATTTAAAATTCTTTTGGATAGTTACCACAGCAAATAATAAGTAGGACCCAGACGTAAATATTAAGATCCGAATTGAAATAGCGAGATCTAACTTCATAACAACGAAAAAGCTGTTAAGCAATTGCAACCTAAGCGTTATCATCCGATGGCGCTCCACCAAATTTTATGTAATATCTACGCTACTTTACGTACTAAAAGGGCGGCCACTAACAGCAGCAACTTTAGACAAGATATATGTTGTCCAGTGGTGTCATGGCAAAATTAGCAGTGCCGGAACGCACTGCTAATTTTTGTTTACAAACCCTAAATTCTCTGTTTATTTATTTTTTCTTTTCTTAACCAGTGCCGGAACGGCGTTCCCACGCGTTCCCGCACCATGACACCACTGATGTTGTCCTGATAGAAAGATTGTGGCTCTTCTAAGGCATACCGAGAATACCTTGGGCAATGAAAATATCCAACAGAGAGGTATTTAAACGCATGTATAAAGAGATGGAATTATCAACTGTTAAAAGGAAGAAGGAAACTGTTAGAAGTTAGAAGGAAAACGGAATCCATGCCGTAGCAGAATGTCATGGTTGCTGAATTTGAGAGACTGGTTTGGCTGCACCACTAATGAACTTTTTAGATCAGCCTGTAAACAAGGTCAGCATAGCCTTGATGATTTCCAATCTCCGATAGGAGTGGCACAAGAAAAAGCGAAGAAAAGGAAGAAACCTGTCATACCCGTCATATGTTGCATAAAGATAAGTACCGTCTGCTACAGCTAAAGAACTTGAGGAATCACATAACAGCGATTTTTCGCAATACAAAACTTTTTTTTTGTATTATTTGGGTCATTCTAAGCAAAACATGTTTCTACAAGTTTTTTCGTAGGATGCATAGTTCTCGACATAAACGCGGTTGAACTTTCAAAAAATCGAAAAATTGCAATTTTTGAACCCGAATAACTTTTGATTGAAAAATAAAATAGCCATTCTGCTTAAGGTATTTGAAAGTTCAAGTCAAATTCTATCGGTTTTAAGTACTTTCATTGCTAAAAATTAATTTTTTTATTGTTAAACAAAGCTATAAACACATAGTGATTAAATGATGTTTTCAATGCATTTCTCATTTGAAATCGAACGAGTAGGCGGGCATACATACAATTTCTACGTAGATTACGTAAATTAAAACGCATGTATTGGGAACTGGAAAAACTATGTGTTTATGGCTTTGTTTAACAAATAAAAACTTAATTTTTAGCACTGCAAATAATCAAAACCGATAGAATTTGACTTGAGTTTTCAAATGCAGTAAGCAGAATTGCTATTTTATTTTTTAATCAAAAGGTATTCGGGTTCAAAAATTGCACTTTTTCGATTTTTTGAAAGTTCACCCGCGTTTATCTCGAAAACTATGCATCCTATGAAAAAACTTGTATAAAACTTGTAAACTATTTTTTGCTGAGAATCACCCAAAGAATCCAAAAACATGTTTTGTTTTGCGAAAAATCGCTGTTATGTAATTCCTCAAGTTCTTTGTACTCATCGACATCCGGATCAACTTTTACCCAAAAAATTCGTGTTCTACGGGTCAAAATACATAAAAAAAACTTGGGTAAGTTCATCTGAATTAAGGAGGCCGTTGTACCCCCCCCCCTGGCGACAGGACTATTTGGGGTAGGATAACTTTAAATGGCCGCTCTGACTTAGTAGTATTCGCGAATACATTAGCGAAGTTCTTGAATCACATGTGGTCTTATTTGCTGAAAATATGGGTCCAGAATTTATACTTCAGCAAGATAATGCGGGACCGCCCGTGGCCAGGACAGTGCAAAATTATTTGACTACCTACAATATTTAGGTTATGGAGTGGCCAGCTGGGGATCCAGATTTAACTCCCATTGAACACATGTGGAATACACTCGGAAAGTACTTGAAAGACCGTCAGCCACTAAGAAACCTACGACACGTCGAGGAATTTCGCGTGGAAGGATGGGAAAAACTAGATCAAGAAACTATTCTTAATGTGACTGAAAGCATCCCTGGAAGTTGTGCAGCAGAAGTTCAGCGAGTTAGATGAGCTCATTACTTCTGCTATAAAATCACGCTATTACTTTTTTTCCATTTTTTTTCCATTTGGCAACACTACTATCTACTTTTCTCTCAACAATATATCAACCTGCTTTCCATTACTGACTATATAATTTCAAATTTTCAGTTAACCCATCCAATGAATTATTCCATCAAGATCTTTGCCTCATATTGACAATAACCCCAACTTTTAGCCTGTATTATATAAATATCATTCCAATATACACTCACACCCTAACTAATTCCTATGGTTGCCTCTTATGTTATAACTCATTAACTTCATCCATTCAGTTTAATAATAACAATTGTTTGACACATAATTCATTTTGCATTTCTGATATTATCATTCAGGTTATTCCATCTTTGACTGGATTCTTTTAAATCATAATTATAAAATTTAAAAATTTTTTTAAAATTTTCTGACAACATCTTTTAGGTAATTATCATTAAATAACTAATATTTTTTCAGTAATTTTAATTAAACAATTTTAATTTCAACCTATAATATCAGGCAACCACCATCACTCGTTCTCAACTTGAATTTGCTAAACAATCTTCTCGCCTATGTGGGAAGCTTCACAATAATATACATTACTTTCATGTCAGTCTGTTTGCTCCATTATCTTTTCTAGTTTTTAGTTCTCTAATTCAGACAACCAATTAAATTATAATATTTTCAATTTGTCAATAATATTACAAACATATACATAGGCAACCAACATCACCTAGCTATTTTTACAACATTAATATACACCTTATCTTGGTACCTATCATATAGGTGGTGTACATAGAACTAATTTTCCTTTTCTTTCAAACTAAATAAAACTGTTTGCCTTCTTTCTCAAATTTAATCACCGATGACGTCACTGACTAGCATTTTATCTACCTAACACTAACAACAGTTCTTTCTGTAACAGAGAGTAGAGAGTTGCCTTATATACGTTTACAATAAAATCTAATTACTATAATTTAAATTTCAATTTTATACAGTTACTAATATATAATCCAAAAAATTTTTTAAACAACAATAATAATTTGAAATTCATAACCAAAAATTGACTACCTATCTTGTCGTGTCACTTCGGTCTGATAATTAGATTGTCATCTCCTTCACTTTTGTTGGTCTGTGTCCATTGAACTGGCAAGAACCACAAGTTCTTAACGAGCAGGGAACCATGTTGCCCTTTGAGCACTCCTAGCACATTTCATCTTGTAACATCGACTTGGAGTCGCTATAAATATCACTTAATTATTATGTACACCATTAATATCGATGTAACCTTTTTCAAAAATTGCTAGTTTCTTTTACGAAGCAGAACGTAAGTATTGCCACATTTTTCTTTAACCTAGTCACAATTTTAACCTTTTGCATTCATTTTAACGTGGAAATACTTCGTTCTAGGCACTGAGGATGATCTGATTCAGATTGAAAACGTTTTGCAAATCCTTTTGGAGGACTTTTATGTTTTTTAATAAAACTTTTTATACCAATATACAAAAGAAGTTTTTACTTCTGTATGGTTTTTTAACTATGGTATACAGCCAGCTACGGGGACTTTCCCATTGATTTTGCTATTACTTTTGTTTTAAAAGAGTTTTTAGCACCGCTGTTATTCAAGAAATAAATCGAATTTTTCATGATTAACTGAAAAAATTTCATGAAAATATAATTTTATTAACGTTTCGACCCCCAAATCAGGTGTCGTTGTCAAAATATAAAATACTATTCAGTAGTATTTTGTATTTTGACAACGACACCCGATTTGGGCGTCGAAACGTTAATAAAAATTTTTTTCAATTTAATTTTGGCTTATTTTCCATCTAAACAGTTAATTATAAAAATGCTACAAGGAAATAGCTTCAGAACAACGAATTTTTCATGTTTATTAATTTTTATTTTTTTCCACAAGAACAGTTACAGTTTAGTAACAAAAATTTTGTTGTATTTATAGCAAAAAACCTTAGTAATTTGAGCCATTGTCTCATATGAATACCAGGCATGAGGATGGATTTACATTTTTATGTATTACCTGTTCACACATATTTTTTTTATATTTGCATTTTTTTATATTTTTTATTTTTTACACAATAATGGAGATATTATATATTTTGAAAAAAAAACACACATAAAAATAGAAGTAAATATAATCCAATCAAAGGCGAGATCAATTTAAACAAAATTACGCTGAAAATTTCCAAATTTACAACAAAATTATTCAATCAAATTGTGAACAAACTTTGTTTAAAAATTTTAAATTAAACTCATATACCTATGCTTTTCATATTTGTTAGAAAATCCATGGATTAACATTCTCTAAAATTTTTCTGAAACTAAGCTAAAAATCTGATATATAGAGCTGCAATTTTTTTATTAGAGATTAAATCATGACGTGAAATAAATAGAAAGCAAAAAGAGATTAAGTACGGACATGGGGACAGTTTGTAAAGACGTACATTCGGAGCAGTCATTTAATCAATCCACTGGATCTTCCAGTGAGCTGAACGCTTTTCACCTTCATGATGTGTATTTGTTGTAGTAGGTTTTGTACGTTTAAAAAATTTTGGTTTTAATGCTAAATTAAAAGTAGACATAAATTAAAAGATTATAATCTCTCGATATTTGTGGCTGGAAACTGGTTTTATTTCTAGATTGAATTTGAAAATATATTGTGACAGTTTATTGTTGATTCCTTATAGATAGTTGGTGTCATTGCTTCATATGTAGTTTATTTGAAGAAGGATTTTTATAATATAATACATTTCCATTATTATAAAAAAAATTACTAGATGTATAGTGTGTAGTTGCAACTGTGTGGGGTAATACGATTGGTAAGCTAAGTATATTATTGGTTTTGGATGTCATTGACAGTGTGTTTACTATAGTTGGAGCATCACACGTTAAGTAGACTGCAAGTGGTGTTTCTGATAGCGACGTTCAAGCATTTAATGCATTTGTAGAAATGAAATTTTAAAAAAATTATATTTCGTATAGGTGTAACGTTATTTACCGAGCTCAAGTTTATTTTCAAAGCAACTGTATTAGATGATAATACTTATTCATTCGTTAAAAACATACGGTGCTCAGTGTTAAAAATATTCGATTGGTGGTGTCCCCATGAGTATAACCATGGAATTAGGAATTTGGAATAAATTTAAAAGATATTGAAACTATGCTCACTGAGTTAAAGCCGCCTGTAAGAAAGTTGGTTTGGGCATAAATTTTGGAAATACACAAGCTGCAATCAAACTGATGAACTGCAAAAAATAGTTACTTTACCTAGCATGACTCCATATGGAGCTCTATCAAACATATTTAAGAGAAACATACCAAATTATTTGAAAAAGAAAACGAAACTTAAAATGAAACGAACTGTTTTTCAAAATTTAACACGTTGAGGGACAGAACGTCTATAGACGTCTAATTTCCATTGATGTAATGCAGTTGAATGCAGTAATAAGAGATATTTTGGAAAAGAGGATAACATCAAACAAGGAACGATGCCAAAAAACTAACAGAGAACAGAAAGATATGGAAGAAATTTGCAAATAACAAAAGAGAATGAAAAAATCAGAAACAGATTCCTACACCTCAGGGTAGAAGGGATAAAGATTATACATATACTTTACTTCATTATAGACACTTTACTTCATTACAGACACCTATGATTTTGACAGAAAATCATTGTTTATGTTAGATAACTTATTTGTTTCTTTTCACAAAGTTTTCATTGTTCATTGTTTCTTTTCACAAAGTTTCTTTCCACTGTTGTTAATGATTTTTAAAAATACTTACCTCATCGATTTTCTAGTGAACAATATGCAGATACATTATTATCATTTTTAATGGGTTTTTTTAGTATTTTTAGAAGATATCTTTTTATCTAGCTGCAAAAAGAAAGTACGCAAGACTATTTCCTGGTCAAAGATTACCAAATAACAAAACTGTTGCACTTTATTTGAAATTTTTGGAAAATAGGCTGCCAGTTTTAATACATAACGAAAATGTAAATATGGCTGGTAGTACTTTTAGCAGGATGGTGCATCGTCGTACTAAAGGCTTATCGTTAGTTACTTTCTAAATGATAAATTTGGTAATACATGGATCGGCCGAGGCGGATTTTTATGAAATTTTACACGTATTCTATATCCTGCAGGACTGAGAATAGGTTCTAATCTATTTTTCATGCCCATAAATTATAAGGGGGGTTGCCCCCTTGACATTTTTTTTTATTTTTTTGGACAAAATTGTCTACCTTAATTTTATATGGTGTAGAATTAAAAAATACATACAACCCTTATTTTTCACTCTTCTATCACCAACCCCTATTTTTTAATAGCCATCCATATATTTGCATCTATAAAATTCTTCTGTCACACTTTAGTTGCCATACTTCTCTGAGAACGCTTGATTGTTTGTTATGAAATTATATATTATGTATATTCGGTAGGTCTTAGAATCGGTCGTAATCTATTTTTCATATCCCTGAGTGAGAAGGGGTTCCCCCTAACATTTTGTAATGTTAGGTGGGGATATGTGTACCTAACGTACTCTACAAGACTACGAGTACATACAAATTAAAAAAAATTATAATCAAAATCCATCATCAAGCTTCGGAGGTATTAATTGCAGCATATGTTTGAAGAATTAATTTAATTTTGAGTGCACGGATTTTAATAATTATTCCCCTCCACCGACCACGAATCGATTTCGTTAGAACGTAATTTTTAAAGCTTTACTAACCACTCTATTGAAGTTCAAAGTTTAGTAAAACTTTACCCATAAACTATATACCTTGAACTTCAAAGTGGAGCTAGATAGGTTGCTTAATTGATAGAAACAAAGTAGCTGTAAATTAAATAATAAAAGTGGCTAACTTTGACCCTGATTAACCTAGGCAAAAAGGTTTTTTTGAAAATTCGTGTAAAAATACCAGCTTTTTCAATCTCAAAGTAGTTTTATTCTAGAGTCAATATTGACAAAGTTATTCAAATTGTTTATAAGCCAAGAATGACCCTACTTTAGAAAAATGTTTTCGGAATGATAAAAATGACTTTCTAATCATTTTTTTAGATGCGTTGAAAATATAACAGTCCTTTTTTCACGTGGTTTCCACAGAATTGCTATATTATTACCATTTTCTGAACAATAATATTACGAAAAAAAAAAAAGCTATTTGGGATAAACAAATTGAATAATATTTAAACTAATTGACGAATCGTCTTAAAAAGTTTTGTGCATTATATGGACTGTTTGACTCAACTTTTCGTGCAATATGAAAGCCTCAAGGTCATTTTCGCAAAAGTTATAGCAATTTTCAAAATTTTAATGCTATTTTGAAATTTCCGAAGCAACAAAGGATCGGATTAAAATTCAAAAACTGCCATTTTATACCTTTGCTCATCTACTAAAAGAACTATACTATAAATAAGATACAGTAAAACCTGTGTTAACGGCCACCTGTCAAAACCGGCCACCTGAACAAGCCGGCCAGTTTCAAAGTTCCCCAAACCAAAATTTGTGGACTACAAAACCTGGTATTAGCGGCCACCTTTTTATATCGTCCAATAGTTCTCTCATTTTTATTGACCGTTATTGACAGGTTTTACTGTATTTAATTACATTATTTTCACCTCTAGCGATTGAAACGAAAAAACTGCCATTTTTGACCCTTATTTGTTACTAACTAAAATTCTCGTCCGAACTGTGACGGGCATTCTTGTATTCATAATGTATTAGGTATATAGTACCCAAAAAATCCATTTGCAACTTGGCTGCTCAAGTGTCCCGAACATGGTATATTTTTGCCTTATTTCCCTGGCGTATAATAGAACAGGTAGCTTCCATAGCACCTTTGGGAGCAAATACCAATAGCCAGTGTAACCCAATAACAGATAGAGAAAAAGAAAAACATAAACAGAACCCATGAAAATTTGAACAAGCGAGGAGAGCGCTCATAAACATTTTTTTTATTTTACAAGTTTAGACCTTAACCTGGAGTTTAGAATCCGAATAAGCAGATGTTAAGTTTGTTCTGTCTTGCTGTATGGATTTGTATATGTTATCATAAAGTATCGATGAAAAAAATAAGGTATTAATAGGAGGGACTCAAAAATGCCAATATAAGACATTATAACAAATTATTATGATCCAGGATAAGGTTTTGGTTAAATTTTAGTGGAGAAAACGTTAAAATGCCATTTCTTACATTTTACTCTATTCCCAAAATATTGTATACTTCAATTTGGCTGAAAGTTTGCCAACATATAACCAGAGGATAAGACTTTAAGTGGTGAAAAGGATTTTTATAGTTTTACAATACAAAAGAAGCATACAATATAATATCAAAGTAAAAAATATAGGCGTCTACTATAACTACAATTAACTGGGAAAATATCGACCCACGAAAAAAACTGTCAAAAAGAACAATTTCAGTCCGTACCAGTTTTGTCGAAAATTTGAAAATGGCGGAGATATTGAACAAAAACGGTTGTCCTTTAAAATCAAGATGGCAGCTAACGCATCGGCGGAATTGATTCGCGATTTTAAATATACACTACTAATTAATTCCAACGAAAAATTAAGACATATGCTAACAGTGAGCCTAAGGAACACCACAGCAAAGATCAGCTTCAACGGAACAACTTCTAACGAAATCAATATAAACAAAGGCGTGAAACAAGGCGACTCTATCTCACCGACACTATTTAACCTGATGTTGGAAGTAATAATAAGGAGGAGAAACTTTGCAAACAAAAAATTTTTTACAGATCAACTTCAACTAGTAGCATATGCAGACGATCTAGTCATAATAGCGAAGACGAAGATGACACTTATAAAAACCGTTGAAAAATTAGATAAGGAAGCGAAGAAAATAGCGCTACAGATAAACCAGCACAAAACAAAATACATGACGCTAGGGAAGGACGACACAACAAATCATAAATATCTAATAACACAGAACCATAAATTTGAAACTGTATCCACCTTTAGCTACCTGGTTGCAACAATAGGGAAAACTGCAAAAGAGAGAACAGAGAAAAGAATTCTGAAAGGCAAAAAGCATATGGAATGAATAGAAATCTGCTGAGAAGCAAGACCCTGAACAAGAGAACCAAGATGAATATATAAAAGACCTTAATAAGACCTGTTGTTACATATGGGATGGAAACAACAACGATTAACAAGAAAGAAGAAGATAGTCTTCTGAAATTTGAAAGAAAAATAATGAGAACAATACTGGGCCACAAAGTAACAAGACAGGGAGAAATACGAATGAAAACAAATGCCGAAATTGAAGAAAAATTAAAGAGAGAAAATATAGTCAGATACATAAAATCGCTTCGCTTAGAATGAATAGGACATATACAGAGACCCCCTCAATCAGATATGTTGAGAAGGATAACTAACTGGACACCACTATGGCCCAGGTGTAGAGGAAGACCCAGAAGAAGATGGCTGGATGATGTAGAAGAAGACAGAAGAGCAATGAATGTGAAAGATTGGAAAGTTCAGTGCAAGGGCAGGAAGAAATGGAAAAAAGTCACGAGAACAGCAAAGACACACAGCAAGCTATAAAATGACAGAGGAGTAATCCACCTCACCCAAGAGTAGGATTTTAAACACCATGGCGTTAGCTATAATCCCTAGGGATTGTAATGCTTAATGAATGAATGAAGAACTGAAGAGGAGAATAGGTCTTGGGTGGGCAGCATTTGGAAAACTGAGAGAAACTTTTAAAAGAGAACCCACATGCCTAAAGAGAAAGGTATTTGATCAGTGCGTCCTCCCAGTCTTGACGTACGGATCAGAAACACTCACCTTAACAAAAGCCTCGGCTACCAAACTAAGAGTCACGCAGAGAAGAATGGAGCGGTCAATGTTAGGAATAACTCTGCGAGACAAAATCAGAAACGAAGAAATCAGGAGAAGAACAAAGGTGACTGACGTCATCGAGAGGATAGCCAGGTTGAAGTGGAGATGGGCAGGACACATAGCCAGAATGACAGATGGGCGATGGACGAAGAGGTTATTGGAACGGAGGTCAAGAGAAGACAAGAGAAGCGTCGGTCGACCGCCTACAAGATGGACTGACGACTTAAGAAAGGTAAATAAAAACTGGATGAGAGCGGCGCAGGATAGATGGGGTTGGAAACGAGGGGAGGAGGCCTATGTTCAGCAGTGGACTTTTGAGGCTGGATTACGAATGAATGAATGAATGAATTATATTATATTGATCCCACTAAAGATAACAAAAATAAAATTTTGGGCAGCTCAGCATGCACGGTCAAATGCTATCCCGACTGAACTATATATTTTTGACTCTATATATTATTACATGGAGTTTAGAATCCGAATCCGAATTATTATTGTTTGATCCAGATGTTACGTTTGTTCTGTCTTGTTTTATGGCTGTGAAATTGGACAATGGCCTGAAAAAAATATAATGGATTCCTTTGAGATGTAGGTATATAAACAGATATATGCTGAGAATTTCATAGTTACATAAAGTTACCAACAATGAGAAACTTTGCGGATGAGTGTACAAAAAAAAATACTGCGAAAGAAGGGAAAATATAATACTTAGGTCATATGTTGAGAGATGAAAGATATAAGAATGACTCCAAATCATATTGGAAGGTAAAGTACAAGGAAAATGTCAGTAGAAAGATACCCGAACTAGTAGTTGAAGGATCTGAGAAGATGGTTTGACGGCCAATTCTCAGAAATTTTTCATGTAGTAATTTCTTAAGCTAAAATTGTCATTTGGATCGCCAACCTTTAAATGGAGACAACCTAAAGGCTGACGATGTTATATCCATGAAGGCGAATCTCACTATTGGTTTTTTGCTCAAAGCGTCCTCTACTTAAATTCGTTAATTACACCAAAGAACCAAATATTGAATGGTCCACTGCTCCATAAATCTTCCTATTCACCTTGATCAGATTAAGATGATATTACATAACGAACAGCTAAAGAATATATTTCTTCAAATCATTATTAACTGTTCCGACGGTAAAAGTGAAATTTAGTTGAAAGTTCTTTGAGATAATATTTGGCTAAATTAGTTAAGTGATTTTTAAGAATCCACTATCTACCTTATCAAATAACACTTTTCAAGCAGAATTTATGCCCTCCATAATTTCTGCACCGATAATGGCATAATAATTTGAAGGCTGGTGTATGTGGTGCAACCATTACAAGATATATTTAAAACTTCAAAGGTGTTCAAAATCTCATTTACGACGGTTAGTATATGTGAGCGTGTTATTATCTTCAAATGCATCTATAAAGCTTAGTGACATTAATTTTTCTATAGGGCAGTCAATGAGGGTGCTTGGCTCCGAATTCCATTCTACTATATCGATTTACTTGATATTTTCACAGTAAGTAGGGAATAGCTCAAGAAAGTCTACCCTATGACGATGTGCGCTTTTATCTTGGTGGTGGTTCCCACCCCTTCTCGGGGGTGAAAAATATTTTGGTTAAAATAACCACGAAAGAGGCTAGAGAACCTAATTTTAAGAAAAAACTGTTCTATAATTATTTTTTGAAAACTCACACCTTTTCCTTTCCTTTCCTTTGAATGCCTTAAAAACTATGCATCTATCAAAAAAACTATATAAAATATTTCTGTAGGTGATAAAAAAACAAAGAGATTTGTTCCTTTATAAATCTTCTAGTTACAAAGAGGGGTATGGTAAGTAAGAAGAGTTTGTTTTTTTTCTGCATGCTCAAATCGGTTTATTCAACTTAAAATAACAGAGAAACTTTCGATTTTAGGTGTATAATGATACTAATAACTTTTGTAGGGCCTGAAAAGACCTTTAAAATGAGCAATACTAAATGTCGATCACATTCAAACTAAGCGAGATATTCTGCAAAAAAGTTGATGACTAATGTATTTTAAGAAGAAATTAGAAGTAGGTATATGTAACCCCTCATCCATCAGAACTTAAATACATCATTTTCCTCCTATAATACTTTTTTTATAGTGTTATCTCTCTGTTCAAAATGTTAAACTGGATTAAAATGAACGGTTTTTGAAAAAAATAAGATTAAATTATAGAGCGCATTTTTAAATTTTCTTAAAAATCTTCTTTTCCTCCATGTAACTCGAAAAAGATAAGAGATACGAAAAAAAGATACCACACAGAAATGTAGGGCTATTTCAGGTATAAATTTCCTTTTATTTTTCATTACTTTATCTCTTATCATTTTCAAGTTACATAGAGAAAAAGGAATATTTTTAAGAAAATTTAAAAATGCGCTTTATAATATGATCTTTCTTTTTCAAAAACCATTCTTTTTAAACCCATCCAACTTTCTTAACATAGAAATAATACTATAATAAAAGGTATTGTAGAAGGAAAACGATGTATTTACATTTTGGTGGATGGAGGGTTAAAATTACTTTTCATTTTTTTTTAAATACATTAGTTATCAATTTTGTTTGCAGCATATCTCGCTTAGTTTTAATGTAATGGACCTTTAATATAGCTTATTTTAAAGGTCTTCTTAAGCACTAAAAAAGGTATTAGTAGCATTATACACCTAAAGTTAACCGTTTCTCTGTTATTTTAAGTTGAGTACAACAATTTAAGGATGTAGCAAACAAACAACAAACACCCACCCACAATATCTCTTTTTTCACCCACCATATCTCTTTTTATTTTATAACAAGAAGATTTATGAAGGCAAGTGTCTCTTTGTTTTTTTATAACCTACAAAAATGTTTAATATAGTTTTTTAGTTAGATGCATAGTTTTTAAGGTATTCGCAAAAAACCGTCCGAAAAGGTATTATATGGTATTATGTTTTAATGAAAATGGCCAATTTTCAATCACGAATACTCAAAAAGTATCGAGTTTTCAAAAAAAATTAGAGAAGAGTTTTTGCTTAGAATTAGGTTCTCTAGCGAATTTCTGGTAAATTTAACCAAAAATTTTTCCACCTCCAAGAAGGGGTCGGAACCACCCTCAAGATAAAAGCACACATCGGCATAAGTTAGACTTTGAATTAGGAGATAAGTAGAGGCTAGGCCCAAAATTTCATTAAAATCCATGCAGTAGGATAGAATTCGGAGGTAATATCCTATTCTTGCTCCCATTGACTGGCGTACTAGAAGTTTATGTGTCTTTTATCTTATGATTTTATGGTTTTACATTGATTAAATAATACAGTGCGTTCATAAAGTAACTCATGAATTCATTATTTCGTTAGCCGGCGACTTTAACAAAAAGTCCAAGACAGATGGATTTTTATTTTTAAATTGCAATTTTTTGGCATATAAATCATACTAGTGACGCCATCCATCTGGGCTTGACCATCTGGGCTTGATGACGTAACCGGTGATTTTTTTAAATGAGGATAGGGGTCGTGTGACAGCTCATTTGAAAGCTTATTTAATTCTCAATTCACTAATGTAAACATTAGTATAATTATTTATACAGGCTGTTAAAAAAAATTAATTAAATTAATTGAGACAAAAAGAAGAATGTATAAAATTTATTTAATTCAATACACGTTTTACTTTTGTCATAAAACAGGAAAGACATGTTTATTTGTCAAATAAATATGGCTTTTTGCTTAAATTCAATGTTAAAACTACCACCCACCTACCTCTTGGCAATTTGAACATTTCGTTTAAACAAATTACATCCATTCATCTTTTTGTGTCAATTAATTTAATTAAAAAAAAATTGTTAACACCCTGTATAAATAACGATGTTAATTTTTATATTAGTGAATAGAGAATTAAATATCCTTTCAAATTAATTAATTATTACATGACCTCCATTCTTATTTAAAAAAATCATCGATTACCTCATCACGCCCAGATGGATGACGTCACTAGTATGAAATATATGCTAAAAAATCGTTTTAAAAATAAATTTAAAAATAAAAATCGACCTGTTTCGGTATTTTTTTCCTAAAGTTGCCGGTTTACGAAATACTGAATAATTTATGCGTTATTTTATGGTATCTGTATATGTACGAACATATATTTCCTTACATAATCTTTATTATTCAGAAAGTTTCTTCTGTTGCAATATAAGTATTTCTATGTGTGATCCATATATTATATAGCAGCAATCGGAAATGCGACTAAGGTACAATAATACTTCGCAAAAACGAAGACGTGCAAAAATTTAAATATTTCCTTTCTTCTGTTCGTTAGGATATATTGACAAAGCATCTACCGAGCAACCATGTACAGCATGAATAATTTATTCTATATTGGCATCCAACATTCAACAAAACCAATTTGAAAAGATAAATTCCAACGAAATGAGCCCGTAATATTTTAGTCACATCACAGTCTAGCCCATCAACATTTCGATTATGTAAATTCTCAGCAAACTGACTGAGTTAAATCAATACAAAGCAAGGTTAGTTTCAATTTGTCGAATTTATTGAAAACAAGGGCGCCTTATCAGAAAAATGAACTTTTATTAATCTTGACGGTACAGCAAATAGAGCAAATATGATTGATGAATGTCAGCATGTCATAAAAGTAATAAATCATTGGAAAATTGAAAAAGATATGCCTTGTAACATATTTGTAGACTGATTAAACTCAATAACATAATTTTCTTGCACAAATATATTACAAATTGAATTTGTGGAGGCAAATTATTATTGACGATTGTGGATTTTATAAAGATGTGGATTTTATAAGAACTATTGAAGAATGTATAGTAATACAAACACACAGCCAAACTTATACGGAAAAATCAAATCTGATATTTCCTATTATTTCGTGCGAATTTAAAAAAACGAATACACGAAGTCTAACAGTATTTATTTTAAAGCAATTTAATAACAAATACATAACAATTAAATAAAACAATAAATTATTAAAAAAAACTGGTTGTTTTAACGTCAATAGCAAAAAAATTCAATGTAAATCTAATAATGTTTAAATTGTTTTTATTTTTTTTTGTAGTCAGAGTTATCACCTCTAGTCCTTATACAAACTTCAGTTTGTGTGGGCACGGTCCTCATCAAATTATCAACATTTTGTTGTGGTAGGTTGCTCCATTCTTCAAAAGCAGCTTGTACTAGCCGTGCAATGTTTTGTGGAATATCCCAGCGAGCTTTAATTTTTCTCTTAAGCATATCCCACAAATACTCTATAGGGTTAAGCTCGGGTGAGCAAGCAAGCCGCTACTTAAAGGTTTAAACTCACTAAGGTACTTTTTAAAAAGACCCTTTATTAACTTTTACAAATATACTTCACTTTTAATTGATCGAAAATAACTGAAATTAATTACAATGATATTACTTTTATATAAAATCAAAATGCTGAATATAAAAGGTAAAACTGCTGATTGCGATCGCTGACCTCTGGGGTTATTGCACCATAATTTCTCCATCCCCTTGAGAAGTTTTGTGAGGGATGAACAAAACTGAAGGCGTTGGTTCCGGATCGGCTGCATCCTCTTCTTCTTCGTCTTGACACGTTTTGACATTGAGCAGCGTCGTTGGATAATTTTAGGATTTGATTTATGCAGTCATCGGTTTCTGTATTTTCTTGTGGGAACTTCTCTGGACAGATGAATTTCTTCGGTTCGCTTTTTCTGCATGGTAGGTCCATGTATTGGAAAAGTTCCGAATTAGAAACTAAATATGGCCCAGGTGGGATAATTATTGTATTGTTGATGGTGGGAAGTGAATATAACTGAACATATATAAATACTTTGGAATGAAGAATGGGGAAATGTAAGATAAAGACTAGAGAATGGTTGGAATAGTAACCATCTACTTCTACTATCTCGTAGTATTTCATCAGATCTTCTTCTTGGAGGTATGGTAGCTGAGAAGATGGGTGATGTTCTAGCATCTTGTGGATGGTCCATCTGATTTCGTCTGGTTTTATAAGTCCATTGTGAAGAGTTTTGATTTTTGCAAACATAATTGCTGTCTGTAAGTCATCTAATATTTGTATGATAGTTTGTAAGGCTAAGTTCATCTGGTCTAGAACGTTTCGAACTTGCATGTAGTGGTTGAAATCAAAGACGAATTGGTTTAAATCCGTTCTGATTCTGTTGGTTTCTGCTGCTATTATCTCTTGATTGTGGGTTAGCAACGTTACTGTCTCATTATAGTTGTTCATTATTTTCTTGTTAAGGCTTAATTGGTTGTTGATGTTGTTAATAATATTCTGTTGATTAAGTTCAAGTGTCTGAATTGCAGCATCATATCTTACTGCATCTTCTTGATCTAAGTTTCCTGATATGGATTTTATAATACTTCCTAAGCCATTGATAACACCTCTTTTATTTCTGGTTGCTGGATAGATTGAGTCGAGTTTCTCTTGGGCTGTTTTGAGGAGATATCGCAATGTTTGGTCGAAGTTCTGTAGACTGTCGAAGTACGGTTGGCTGAGTCCATTTTCTACAGCTATGGTTGTAGTTTGATATTGAAATTCTAATGTTTCGATTTCTTGTGCTATTGGTTCTAATTGGAAATAGTGGATGAAATCGTGAGTACTAGTTTGGATCCTGGCTTCTCCGATCTTAACAGGAAGGATCCCTGGATTGTCTCGAAGGTCCTGGATCTTTACTTCTTAAGCTGTTACTGAGATACAGCTGTAAAGTATTTTTGGGGTTAGTTTTCATTGGTGGTTGATGTTTAATGTTCTTCTTGTGCACCGTAGTATCTTGGGTATCAATAGTAACAGGATTGTTATTTTTGACTATTTTAGATGAAAATCTGGGGAGCAATTTGTTTCGTTTTACTGTTTTTCGAGTGTAGATTTTCGTGCTTGGTTTATATGTTACAGGTGAGTGTCGTTTTTCGTTCAATTTTTCAATATTTTTCTGTTTGCTCTCTTGCAATTTCTTATTTATTTCTTTATACATCTCTTTTGTTTTCAATCTGTGCTCCTGTGTGTAGTTATTTATAAGTGTTCTGGTAATGTCAATGTCGAATGGATCTTGGGCATCTATGTGACCATTGAGAACGTTGATGGGCTTCTGTTTGGTAGCTGAGTGGATAGAGTTGTTGTATGCCATAATGACGTAAAGCATCTGGTCTTTTATGTTAAGTGTTTTCTTTTTTTCTTTTAATATTCGAAGATGCTCTATGATTGTGGAGTGAAAGCGCTCGACCATTCCATTGGATTGCGGGTTATCAGGTGTTGTGTAGTGGATTAGAATCTTGTGAGTGTCCACGAATTCTTGAACGAGTCCATTTTTAAATTCGGTTCCACTGTCCGAAATTATCATATGTGGTAGTCCATGATGTGTGATGAATAACAGGAATGCGTTTAAAATGTTGATAGCGTTTGATCCTTCTATTGGGTATGCTTGTCCGTATTTTGAAAATGCGTTGATGATGGCAAGGAATTTTTGTCCTGCTGCTTGGAATGTGTCTACGTGAACAATTTCCAGTGGTTTCGTTGGTGTTGGGGTTAACATAAACTTCGGTTTTTCGGGATTTCTGTCGTATTTGTTTGTTTGACAAGTATCGCAGAGATTAATATATTCTTCTATGTCCTTTTTCAACGTTGGCCAATAATAGTGTTTTCTGATTTGAATTTCTGTTTCGTTAATTCCTCTATGGTTTGTTTTTCCTTGATGATAGTCTTGTACGATGGTTTTCTGTCTCTCTGTACTGTTTATATCTTCTAAGAGGTTGTTGCATTTGACAAGATCAAATCGACGCTGTCAAGCCAAAACGGCATAAGCGACATTAACTTGATTTTTCAGGAAACACAAAAAACTGATTATTTTTATTTTTACCAATTCTGCTTATCTGCACAGTGACTCAAAAAATTGGTGATTTTTTTTCAAATTTTAATATATTGTGAACATTAATGTGGCTAAATATACTGTCTGAAATAAATTAAAAACTAGAAAATGGCGCTTATGTCCAATCAAGATATAACATTGGTGAATATGCCAAACTTACCTCTGGCGTTTGTGTCGATCGCATCGTTGTAAAGTTAGCCAATATGGCGCTTAAAAGGGATATATGCCATTAATGAAAAAAAAAAACGAAAATTAAAAATTGTCGTTTATGCCAACAAGAAAAATTATGAAATTACGAAGATTTTTGATATGCTTAATTTTTTGTTAATCAAAAATACATTCTAAGTTAAAAACAAAACCCTAAATCCTTTAAACATGTTTTTGGTGCTAGGATGAAATCCTTAAATTAAATAATTCGCAAATAAAAGCGGATATCTAATAATAGCGGATTCTAATTCATAATCACTGTCAATATTTGGTTCAACATCCGTATTGATTTGATTGCTTGTATTTTTCTTATTTTGATCACTACTTATCCCGGCACCCAAACCATTATCTGCTGCTAAGTTGAAACATGATGTGAGATCGTGACTAAATATTTCTTCTTCTACTGCAACGTCTGGTGGTTCCTCAAAGATGATAATGTCATTGCTAAAAGCTTCTGCAATGTTGGCATTATAAATGTCATAAACCTCTAAGGGGAATATAGGGGAATTATTGTCAGTCAGTATAATTATTTTGTACTGATTCGGTATATGTTTTATTTTCATTTAGTAAGGCCATTATTTTTTTTACTTCTGCTATTCATCTGCAACAAAAAATGGCATAAACGCCAAAAACCGATCGCCATTTTTAGCTATATAAAATTGATTTGAACTCTATGCTGTAACACAAAATGAATTGTTCATCACACTAGTACAAAGTTACAATAGAAAATTTTAAAATAAACTTTTTATTTGCGCAATATTTAAATAAAAAACCTGCATAAGAATACCATTGAGGAATGGCGCTTGTGTCAACCACGATGTAAATATGTGGTTTTGGCATAAACGCCTCATAATTTTTAAAGAAATTCAGTATGTTTACATTTCAAAAATCAATAGGAATTGAAAATATTGCAAAGGTAAGTAATATCATGTTACTTATCCATAAAAATTGTAAAAATACCTACCTTTACTATTATTACTGGACCGAACTGTACGTACACAATGATAATCTTACGGGCACTGGCGATTACGTCAATCGGTGTTCACGTCGGTGTTCACGTGCGTGACTAGGCTGGCGTTTATAAAAATTTTAAACCTATATTACACCTATTTCACTTTGTCTGCGGTTATTCCGCGTTGACTGTCTGGTGCGGAAATTAAAAGCCTATTTTTTCGTACAGTTAACTAAAAAGTTGTCATTTTGGCGTTTATGCCGTTTTGGCTTGGCAGCGTCGAAATGCAGAATTCTTGAATGTTTCACGAAGTATGTTGCAGACAGTCTGGTAGAGTTCATCAGTTTCGAATAGGATGGCGTATTTCTTTTTTGTGTCAACGTAATTTTTGAAGAAGTTGAAAGTATCATTTTTCAGGTCGCTTTTGTCGAGTTGGACGTGCATTCTTTTCTTTGTTACGAAGCACTGTTCTGTTATGGGTTTTGCAGGATTGTAGTTTACCAATTTGAATATGATTTGATTGTTGTAACAGTTCAATGGTCTTCCGCTGATTGGAATTCCGAGTATTGGGTTTTCTTCTGTAGAATGCTGGGTACCATCTGTGTTGTTGCCTTGTTGATACAGAGAACTTATTGGCTGACTTTCAATTTTTTTATTTTGTTCCTGAAGAATTTCATCTATTACTTTCATTTCTTCTGCAGTTAGGCCGGATGTTTGTTTTTCTTTAATAATTTCTTCTAAGTCATCTATAGGAATTACTTCGTCTGGATCGCATACTGAACTTGGGTGGTTGACCATGGATATGTCGTCATCTTCTTTTCTGGATAATAGGCTGATTATTTCTTCCATGTGCTCATCAACGGTGTTCATTTCTTTAGTGTGGATTTCAATACGGGATAATGCATCAGCGTTGCTGTTGAATTTTCCTTTTTTGTATATGACTTCGTAGTCGAATTCTTCGAGTTTTAACCTCCATCTAACAAGTTTTGAGTTCGGATCTTTTAGAGAAAATAGCCATTGAAGTGGTCGATGATCGGAGAGGAGTTTGAATTTTCTTCCAAATAAATAAGGTCGATAATATTTAGTAGCCCATACGATTGCAAGCATTTCCTTTTCAATAGTGGAATATTTGAGCTCTGTTTCGTTCAGTGTTCGCGATGCATATGCGATGGGTTTATCTTGTCCTACAGGACCCTGTGACAGGATAGCACCTATAGCAAAGTTGCTTTCATCTGTGGTGAGGTTAAAAGGCTGCGTAAAATCCGGGTATTGTAAAAGTGGTTCGTTGGTTAGCAGGTTCTTGCAGATTTTGATACAGTTGAGGAATTGTTCAGTGTGTTCTATCTTGGCATCTTTCTTCAAACATGAGGTGAGAGGCTTTGTTATTTTTGCGAAATCCTTAATGAACTTCCTGTAATAGCCAAGTAGTCCGAGAAATCCTCTAACCTCTTTTGCTGTCCTTGGTATGGGATAGTCTATGATGGCTTTAATTTTGCTTGGATTTGGCTTTATTCCTTCAGAAGTTACGACATGACCCAAAAATTCGACTTCCTTTTTCAGAAATTCGCATTTATCTATCTGTATCTTGAACTTTGTTTCTCGTAGTCTCTCGAAGATTTTCTTAAGGTTGACCATGTGTTCCTGGAGTGAGGTTGAGTATACGATAATGTCATCCATGTATACTAAGCAGATGTCTCCTACAAATCCTTTAAGCACGTTGTCCTTTATCCTCTGGAATGTAGCTGGTGCATTCTTCAATCCAAAAGGCATTCTGAGATATTCGTAGTGGCCATTTTCAACGTTAAATGCTGTTTTCTGTATATCTTCCTCTGCCATTTCTATCTGGTGAAATCCACTGGCTAGATCAAGGGTAGAAAAATATTGACAGCGTCCCAGTTTATCGAGGATGTCCGTGATATTTGGGATTGGGTATCTATCATCTATAGTCTTCTCATTCAACTTCCTATAATCGACGACGATTCTCCATTTGATTTTTCCTGAGGCGTCTGGTTTTTTTGCCACGACCCAGATTGGCGACGACCAGGGCGACTGACTTGGTCTGATGATGCCTTGGTCCAGCATTGATGTTATCTGCTTGTTAACTTCTTCTCGATGAACATGTGGATATTGATATGATTTTGTGAAAACTGGGACTTCATCTGTTGTTCTTATATGGTGTTTTATTTGATTTGTAAATGTTAAAGTCTCATCAGGATTATGGAGTATGTCTGCAAATATTCTGCATAAACGTCTGATATGCATCTCCTCTTCTGGATTTAGATGATCTGTTCTGCTGAGGGGATCAATGTCTATTAGTGTTTCTGTTTCCATAGGAATGATGTCCGAAGTGTACAGATGATATTCATGAAGATCTATTGGATTGCTCTTAACAGGATCGGTGAGTGCTACTTGAATAGGTTCATCGGTGTTGTTGATCATTTCGGTCCAGGCTAGTTGATTGCAGGCTTCGCTGAGAGTTTCTCTTAAAATCGCCCCCTGTATTATTTCTTGTTTCGGTATAAGTATGGTGCCTTTTGTTTGTTTCACTGGAAGTCGTACTTGTGTGATTGTTCTGGGTTCTAATTGAATTGTATAAAACTGTGTCTTATTGGTTTCATAATAAAAGATAGGGAGAACTGAATGTGCCGTAGTTAGTGTGGATGCTGGGAAATTAAGATGTGCTTGTAGAAGTTTTAAGTTATCAAGGCCTATAAGATCATCAAATGTTTTATGAAATTTAAAAAGGTAAAATTTGAGGTTAATATTGGAATTAAATTCAGGGAAGATGGGAATTTCGGCACAATATTCTTGTGAATGGCTTTGAAGTATTGAACTGACTACAAACGGTTCGTGCTTGATAAAATTTTTATAAAATTTGGAAGCAATTTCGGGGTTAAGAAATGATTTGGTTGTCCCTGTATCAAGAAGAAGTTTGAGTGGGGGATTTTGGATTTTGATATACGGAAGTTCTTTTTTGTCTGAATAAGAATTGAGTTCGACTACGTTTCTTCGTGTTCCTCTTGGGGTTTTGGAAAATTTACATATTCTTCCTCCTCGTATTGGGTATTCTGGTAGTCTTCTACGTGGTAGTCATCCGAATATGTGTTCTGATTTGGGTAGTAATATGCCAGTTCTCCATAGTAGGCATTGGTGTCGTTTTCGTCTTGCTGTTCAATATTAAATAGCTCTTCTACGATGATATTTGGAGCGTATTGTTGCTGTGGCTGTGGTCTAAAATTTCTGAAGCTTTGTCCTCTGTTAAATCCTGTTTGGCGTGTGCTTACAGATATCGGTGTTGGCTTGTATTGTTGCGGTGGTTTGCTTGCCCATGGGTTAGGTCTTGGAGGCTGTGTATTTGTTATGGTTTGTTGTTTCTGTGGTTGGAATCGAGCGGGTTGTATTGGCCATCTTGGATTAAATGTGGACTGTTGTGGTCGTGACGGTCCTGGATTATTTCCAAAAAATGGTTGATGTAACTGGGGCCTGGGCATGGGTTGTTGCCATTGTGGTGCTGTTACGAACTGCGTCTGTCTCTGGGGTTGTATGTGAGTAGTTTTATTTGGCAATGAGAAATTGGTTCTTTGTAAGTATCTGATATTGTTCTCTTCTTGGATAAATCGGAGAGCGACAGCGAGGCTTGTAGGCCTCATTGATCGGATGGTTGATCCTATTGGTTCCCTTAATCCTGCTAGGAACGTAGTTAGGGCTTGTTGTTGAAAGAGTGTCTTTTTGCTTGCTTTTACAGCTTCATTATCGTTATGGAGTTCGATATGATATGAAATTGTGTTTAAAAGTGTCATTACTTTTTCATGAAATTGTTGGGGAGACTCATTGGGCCCTTGCTTCAAGTTTACCATATCTCGTGTGAGCGAATTTTCATTGCGTTGGTCGGCAAAATTTTGTATTAGCGTGGTCCTTATTGTGTTCCAGTATTTACACCCATATACAGAAATGACTTCTCGAGCACGTCCTTTAATTTTATTCATTACGCCTCGAGTCAACATGTGATTTTGAAAGCTTTCGGGATTAGCACGATTCCAGAAATGATCCAGAACCATTGTAGTAACTTCAATGAAGTTATGCAGTTCGTTAGGGTTTCCATCGTAATCAGGTACGACAGATAGATGTTTATTGACATCAAAAACAAGAGCGGGAGCGGGTACCAGGGCCATAATATCTGATTGACTAGCGGGAGCAGGAGTAATAATTATAGACGGTATATCTAAGCTTATTGGAGTATTATTTGAAGAATTATCGTTAGCTTTTAAACTAAATTGAGAAACTGAGTTATTTTGCGAAATAGAAGCAGCACCAGGTTCGACAATCGATTCACTGATAGTTGCAAGAGAATTACTAATTTTAAGCGATGAAATTTGTGAAGCAATTAAATTAGGATTAGAAAAAATATTAAATTTGCTTACAGATAGAAGATTATGCTTTGGTGCATTTCTTCTCAAAGGAACTGGCTTCTTTTCTGCTTTCTTCTTATCGTCTTTCGGCATATAAATGGATTTCTATACTTTGACACTGGTCTTCCGTAGACTTCTGGGGTTGAACGGCTGTGGTTTTCCCTGGAAGTTGGTTCGTAGCGGGTAAACGTTTAACAACGACGAGGATCACTAAAGGACTCTCCCACTTATCTTACTGCACTGTGCCACTTAAAGGTTTAAACTCACTAAGGTACTTTTTAAAAAGACCCTTTATTAACTTTTACAAATATACTTCACTTTTAATTGATCTAAAATAACTGAAATTAATTACAATGATATTACTTTTATATAAAATCAAAATGCTAAATATAAAAGGTAAAACTGCTGATTGCGATCGCTGACCTCTGGGGTTATTTCACCATAATTCGCTCCAAACAAGGGATACATGCTGCTTCAATGATGTTTCTAGTCACTCTAATTTTCTCCTGCTGTACCTGTCTAGAGCCTAACTACAGGTTATCAACATACCTGTGAGCAGTTAAAGTTGATTGTTTGTCTTCCTCGACCTCTAAGTACACGATTTCGTGGGTCATCTGATTTTACACAAACCCTGACTTTTTCTGAAAATAGCACATTTTGTCAATTCCCAATGCTCCAGTTTTGGTGGTGAAGACACAAATCTAGTGGATCAATCTTGTGCTGCCTGGATAACTCGCGAACCCGTAACTGTCTACTGCTGTATATTTCTTGGTACGAACTCTTCTGCTTATCGTTTCAACTGAAACAGTTGCACCTGAAGCTTCCAAAAGCGGCCTTTGGAGCTGCAGGTGAGAAATGGTTTGGCGACTTTCCCTTGCTTTATTTTTGAGCTTTCCTAGTTCCTGTTACCTAGCAAAAGCTTTGGATAGATCGCCCTGTGTTACGCCTATCTCTGCAGGAATGTCTTTATAAAAACATAACTTGCTCCACAAGACCAATAATATTTCCCTGTTGTAAGTTCTGTAAGCCCACATAAGGCATATTTTCGTTTTTAGACGCAAAAGTTAGTTTATATATTTACGTTCAATTTGCAACTCAAGCAAATAATCTATACCGTACCGAGCTATACTATCTGATTGTCTTATCGATTTGTTTATTTTCAATAAAAACCTTTATTCTTCGCAACAATAACAAGTTATTTCAAAAGAAATGAATATTGATTTGAAATACATGGTGATTCCATATAAGGTTGGTTGTGTGTACGTAAAATATGTACACTGATCAAAACAAAAAAAGGGCCATTCATAAAAATTTTCATATTTTTGAACTAATACTTTTTATGATTATATTATTTTTACTTAATTACGTCTATATTTGAAATAATATATGTAATTTTAGACCCATTCCCAATACTTAAGAATAATACTTAATCAGACGTTGATGCTTTTTTGTTATTTTTTGGAGATGTAGGTAGATCACTAAATATTAGAATGGGTATTTCTTCACTATGCTGTAGAGGCCTTCTTGCTAAATGTATCTCAAGAAATGTCAAATTTTGTTCGTTGGTCCGACTATATCCTTCAATGCTTACAATCTAAAAAAGCCTCAAGATAATTTGTTCGTTCACACCAAATCATTTTTTATAGTTTAAACTTTAAGAACTTGCTTCTTTCTATTTATAATTGACGCAAGTGTTCAACGCATGTGCTACAGACCAAACGTAGAGACCAAGATTTACTAGACCTGGACCTAGCAGACTCTCTGTCCCAAGTGGACTCTACAATAGAACAGATACGTTTTTTTTTCACAAGATCGGAAAAGGGTTTTGTGATATTATATATTATTTCAACAGTATTACTTTATCATAATTTAGAGGAATGAAGTTAATGTCTAAGTGTGCAATTGCGATAATAACATAACAATTCCAGACATAAATAACCTTCGTACGTTACAGGTGGCAATGCGTACTTCCTGTTATATACATATTTGTATTTTCTTTTCACTTGCTTGAATCTCAATAATTGTCGATGGAAATATTTTTGCATTCTCTTCCCGTTAAGAAGTGCTTCGGACTAAGGGGTATTTTCTTGTATTCGCCTGCCATGTAGATTCTTGGGAAATACAATGGGAGGTTTTTCCTTTACCTTCCCATGATTTGCTGTTAGGGATTTCTCCCTTAGTCTGACTGCTCCAGTTTTAAGGCTCTGGTAATTCGCCTACGTTCCCTTCTTGTAGCTACATAACACACATCAATAGTGTACAATGCATTGCTCAGGGACCACGCTGCGTGAACGTCGAAGTATAATTTGTTTGTACACTTTAGATAAGTTTGTACACTTTTGTAACCATTTAAGATCATCGTTAATTCTTGACACTACTGAGATCTCGGCAAACCCATCATCATCATCATTTTCTTTGCTTATCTCTAAGAGGGGTCGGCTTCTCTAATTGCATTTCTCCACACAATTCTCTCTTGGATCATATCAATGTTAATCCTTTTTACCAACATGTCCTGTCTTATCGTCTCCCCCCAGGTCTTCTTTTGGTCTTCCTCTCCTACTCCTTCCAGGAATCTACACTTCAGCTATTCTTCGTATTGGGTGGTTAACATCTCGACGTTGAACATGACCAAACCATCTTAACCTATGCTCTCTCATTTTGGCATCAATTGGTGCCACACCTAGACTTCCCCTAATATACTCATTTCTAATTTTATCCTTCTTTATCACTACACTTATCCATCTAAGCATTCTCATTTCCGGCACATGCATTCGTTGTTCCTTTTTCTTTTTCACTGCCCAACATTCAGTTCCGTACATCATAGCCGGTCTTATAGCTGTTTTATAGAATTTTTCATTCAGCCTCATTGGAATTTTTCTGCCACACACACTCAACGAAAAAGGTACGTAATATCAATAAAAATGTTAATTCAGACAACAAACGCAATACTTAAAATTTGTCCAATTCTTGGATTTATTGAGACAACAAAACGACGTCCATCTATTCATTATTTTCGTTCGTTGAGCCAATTTATTACGTTTATTGAATGGATGAACATTTATTATGTATACCATAATATCACTTTATTGGTATTACGAACTCTGTTCACTGAGTCAACGAACACTATTTATTGATATTACGAACTCTGTTCACTGAGTCAACGAACATTATTTATTGAAACAACAACGTCGTTAATTGACCGACGAAGACTATTCGTTGTGTCAATAACAGTGTTATTCCTCCTAACGTATTTCGTTTATTTCAACAATTATTTCCGTTTATTGTTACAATTATTTCCGGTTATTCCCACAATAAATAAGGTTTTTCTTACAAGCAATTCTATTCATTGTTACAATCAGTTTCGTTAATTCCTACTATGAACGTATTTTATATTAATAATTACTGAATGCAATAGCAATAGCAAAATATGATATTAATTGATTAATAATAATTTGTTAAATCCGCCTTTTTTGTCCTTAATCTAAAGGACTTTACACTGTGTGATTTTTCATATGATTTCACTTATACAGTGTACTGGAATAAGTGTTACACTCCCCCACCCCCTTATTAATTAATTTATTTTTAGCACATAAGCAAAACTTTCGGACAGGTCGATTTCTAAAATAATCAAAGTATATTATAACATCAATGTTTCGAACTTTACACGATCCCTCTTCAGGTGAGAGGCACGGCGTAACTTTGATTTTTTTTAATGGGAAAGTACGTCATGTGACAGCTTATTTAAAAGCGTTTAAAATAGTGATTACAAAAATGTATAACACTTTAATCCTTTTTGAGAGCGCAGGTGCAAAATTTCGATCGAATTCTTTTTAAACGCATTCATTTTTTTTTGGAAATCTAAGAAAGCTAATAAGTATTTTTGAAAAATTTAAACGCAGAATAAAATATTACATTATTACCAAGGGGAAAAAAGTCCCTTAGAATAAACAAAAAGTTTCTGTTGAATGGTATGCCTATTTCAAATTAAAAATCATAATAAATTTTTTCTTTTTCACCCCTGTGACTTATTAAAATAATCATTATAGAGGTTCTCAGGGACTTTAGACCCCCGATAACACTGTAATATTTTATTTTGCATTTAAATTTTCAAAAATAATAATTAGTTTTCTCAGGATTCGAAAAAAATTAATACAATTAAAAAGAATTCGCATTGATTGTGGGTATTAAATGCAGTAGTAGATTGATTAATGCATTCGTTGTCACAACAATCAATTTACATCTATTCAAAAATCATATATTACTCTATATTAACATCATTTGTACATTATTTAGTGAAATCTGTACGTTGTCACTATAAACCAAGGTAATTGCTTGTCACCTACGAAATCAAGAACGTGAGTTGCTGCCAGAATTAACAGTACATATTTATTAAATATACGAAACTAAGCTATTGGCTGAATAAATTGAGTGTTATTGATTAATGTACTCTAGTTATTCTCACAATTATTATTCAATCATTGTGACAATAACCAAATACATTAGTCAATGTCTAAAAGTTCGTTGAAACAACAAATTAAATTGTTGGGACAACGAAATACTATTCAGTAATCACTGTTAATCAATATTACGAACTAATTTTTTTTGAGTGCAACACACCACTCGCTTCTTTCCACTTTATCCATCCAGCCCTAATTCTACTGCATGCATCTCCATCTATTTCTCCATTACTCTGTTATACCGATCCTACGTACTTAAAACTATTGCATTTCACAATCAATTCACCATCCAAAGATACTATTTTATTTGTTTTAACTTCATCTCTAAATGAACATTCCAAATACCCTGTTTTTGTCCTACTAAGTTTTAAACATTTTTCCTCCAGAGCTTGTCTCCACTGTCCAAGTTTTTTACTATTTCCTATTAACACTACATCATCAGCATATATTAAACACCATGGAATGCTACCCTGTAGTTTCGCTGTTATCTAGTCCAAAATTAATGAGAATAAATAAGGACTAAGCACCGAGCCTTGGTGTAATCCTACTTTAACCTGAAATTTATCAGTCTCTCCTAAATCTGTCCTAACACTAGTCTTTACTCTCTTATACATATCTCTCACAATTTTTACATATTCGCCAGGCACTCCTTTCTTATTGAATCCCACCACAGAATCTCTCGAGGAACTCTATAATATGCTTCTCAAGATCAGTGACAACCCTTAAACCGTATCACATCTCGACACAACCCTTAAACCTTATTTACACCAAAGTGATCATAAACATCTACACTTCTATGTATAAAATCTATTTTAAAAATGTAGAGTTACATTTTTAAAGTATTTTACTGTTTTAGTTTTCGACTTCATTTCCGTCTGTATTCAAATGGTAACGATTATTTTTTGACAAATCACTTGTAATAAAAACATAAAAAATCTTAGGCTCAAATTTATGTTTGTATTCGAAAATTTTATTCCTATTTTTTATACCGAAAATAACTTCAACAACGTCTAAGACAATAAAAAGTGGTGTCAACTGTTCTATTTGACCTACTGAGTGTAAAAAATAGCAGCTTATATAAAATATACAGTATGGTACAAACGAAAGAAATAAATTCGTTATTTCCTGAGACGGTGACTTAAAAAAATCCCGAAAGAGATATTTCTTTCTATAATTTAATTTTTATTTTAACATAATTTTTTGACAAATATATTATAGTATTGATGTCATCCATCTGGGAGTGATGACGTCATTGATAATTTTTTAAATGAGAATAGGGGTCGTGAGCTGGCTCGTTTGAAAAGTTATTTAATTCTCTATTCTATACAATAATATAAACGTAAATATAATTATGTTTACAGGATGTCCAATTTTTTTTTATTATCTTAATTATTGACACAAAAAGAAGAATGCAAGAAATTTATTTAATTCAAAATACATTTTACTGCTATCGAAAACAAAAAAAAAGTGTCTATTTCATTAATAGACATTACTTTTCGCTTATATTAAATTTTCAAACTACCAAGGGAAAGGAGTGTGACAGTTTGAACATTTAATTAAAGCGAACAGCAATGTTTATTTGTGAAATAAACATATCTTCCTGTTTTCCGACAGCATTAAAATGTATTTTTAATTACATTAATTACATACATTCTTCTTTTTGTGCCAAACAATTTTATTTAAAAAAAATTTTTTGGCCACTCCGTACAAATATTTTATTATTATTTTAATACTTATATTACTTAATAGAAAATTGAATAATCTTTTAAATGAACTAGCACACCACCTAGATTCTCATTTAAAAAATCATCGATTACGTCATCACGCTCAGATGGACGACGTCAATACTTATGATATATAATTTACGCCGGCTTACGAAATAACAAATTTATTCCTTTAATTTGCACCATACTGTATATTACACATAATATGCAGGATATGAAGAGATGTTAATGTAGACCAATAAATGTTATAATTTTGATATAAATAAAATTATTTAAATTAAATATATAAACTGCCAAATTCATACTAGAACTAATTATTTTAATAAAGGTAATACAACTAAACTATCAACTTCAGGAATTTTTTATTTAATATAAATTAATAAATGAAGATAGTTTCTGTCCTTCTGGGATCGCTACTCACCGGAGGGACCGCAGACGTTCGGATACAATTAGCGTCTATTTGCAACGACAATGACGTCGAATTGCAAAGTAACAAGACACTTGCTCAACACACACTACACATGACACTAAGTACATCACGTTGTGACTGGCTGAATGACATAAAGTCCATGCCATTAAAAAAACTATCAACTGAAATTAATTTGTTAACAACTTGTTATTAAGCATGGCGTCATTTTGTTCGAAAACTTAAAAAATATTTTTTTCGGCGTTCATTGGGCAATTATTGTGTAATATAATAATATAATTAAGCTCTAAAATTTAAATTACATAAATATACAATTGAATGTTATATTAATTATTAATCTCATTGTTTAAATAAACCATAAATAGTTTTTCACTTTAATTAATTTGTTTAAAACGCACTAATAACCCTCGTGTCATCTGTTGGAGATTGACAAAACTAAATTATTTTGGGAAATAGCAATTAAATAATAGCTAATAATATTTTTTTATACAGTGAGCACGTAAAGGCTGAAATAAATTAAATTTTTGATGAATTGGCGATTTATGAAATAAATCCCGAAACAGATCGATTTCTATTTTTAAATTACGATTTTTTTGGCATATATATCATACTACTGACGTCATCCATCTGGGCGTGATCATGATGTAATCGATGATTTTCTTAAATGAGAATAGGGGTCGTGTGATAGCTCATTTGAACTGTTGTTTATTTCTCTATTCAGTTATATAAAGATTAACATAATTATTTATACAGGGTGTCCAAAGTTTTTTTCAATTATATTGTTTGACACAAAAAGAAGAATGTATGTAATTTATTTAATTAAAATAAATTTCATTTGTGTCAGAAAACAGAAAAAATGTTTGTTTGAAAAATAAACATTGCTTTTCGCTTAAATTAAATGTTCAACCTGTTAAGAGGCAGGTTGGTGGCAGATTTAACATTGAGTTTAAGCGAAAAACTATATTTAATTTCTCAAATAAACATTTTTTTTTCTGTTTTCTGACAGCAGTAAAATGTATTTCGAATTAAATAAATTACATACATTCTCAATTAATTTGATTAGAAAAGTTATTTTAGGACACCCTATATACGTAATTACGTTAATGTTTATACTACTGAATAGAAACTTTATAACCTTTCACATGAGCTGTCACACGACTCCTGTTCTAATTTAAAGCAATCATTGCTTACGTCATCTCGACCAGATGAATGACGTCACTGGTAAAATATATATTATGTCAAAAAATCACAATTTAAAAATAAAAATTGACCTGTTTCGGGATTTATCTCAATCACTCATTCACGAAAAAATGAATTTATTCCAACTTTTACGTGCTCACTGTATACTTTCGAGATAATCTCTATTTTTTATACCAATAATTTTAGATATAGATTAGCCAAGTTACAATGTTACCTTTTTCAAACATGTTTGATTTAAATGCTAATGGAAGTACTGACGATCTTTTATGGGAAAAAGTCGTAAACAGATACAAAGCCATAATAAAAAATCTGGGCCCTTCGATACAAATTGCGACGATAACAAAAAGCTCAAGCGGTATTTATAAGCAGCAAATCCTGAGTGTGAAGTGAAGAAGAAAAAATTCCCTGCATGTTTTGTTTGTACATTCTAGACAAGCATGATAAGAGTGCACAGAGTCAAAATGTATCGAGAAATGAAACATTCGGGGATACCAAAGAAACTGATCAGGGTAGGTAAAATGACAATAAAAACCATTACTTGTCAAATTGCTTGGCAGGGTCACATTTCAGATCAATTTACGGTCGCAAAATGATTCAGACAGGGAGATCCTTTATCCACTATATTATTCAACTTAGTGCTAGAAACTGTAATGAGAAAATGCAACATGAATGTGGTAGAAACAATCATGAAAAATAGACACCAGTGCTCACTTGCTGATAATCTAAGGTTCCTAGAAAGCACCACGAAACAATTAGGAAGAGTTATGAAAAAGATTATTGTAAAAACACCGAATTTCAGATTGGAGCTAAATGAAGACAAAATCAAATACATGGTGGGGCATTAGTGTCACAAAGTTCAACTACTCGTTTGTCGTAAGAGATACGAAAAAACATTAATTAGGTGCAAGTTGGGGCACAGATAGGACCATAATTTAAAAATATTTTCAAATATACAGGGTCGTGCGTATTGACAGGGTGACACAAACTTTTGTTTTTTTAAATGGAACAAACTGTATATTTTTACATTTTTATATTCTTCTCAATGTTTCCTTTCTTAAAATATAGGGTTTTGTAATATTATACGAGGTACTTTAAAATATAATTACGTTTTTTTGTTAATTTCACAGCAAAATTTACACCCTGTAGAATTGTAGTGATTTGACATCAAATTTTTATTTTATGTTTAAACGATTTTTGATGTAGTCTACTCTTGTTAAACATTAACAGTATAGCGAAATGTTAAATTTTAGTATACAGGGTTGGTCGAAACTCGGAATGAGTTTTCTCTGAGTTTTTTAAATGGAACACCCTGTATTTTAGTATTGTAATAAAATGATATTTTATGGTACTTTTTTATTTCTTAAGCATTCCTTAACCCAACTTGGAGAAAAATGGCCAATATTATTAGAGAGGCGGCTATTGAAATACTTGGGAAAACGTCAGGAAAGAAGTTTGAGGATAAAGAGACTTGATGGTGGTCAAATGAAGTACAACGAAAAATAAAAGAGAAGGGAAAATTATATAAAAGGTGGCAAGAAACCAGATCGGACATAGATTTTCAAAACTATATGGTTGCCAAAAAGGAAGCGAAAGTAGCAGTAGCAAAAGCTAAAGCAGAAGCGTATTCAAACCTATACGAACAACTTGATACCAGGAAATGCGTAGCAAAGATATATAAAATAGCCAAACAGAGAGCAAAGAAAGCAAGAGATTTTAATCAGATTAGATGTATCCGAGATGAAAATAATAAAATACTAATTCACGAAACGGATGTCAAAAAGAGATGGAGAAAGTATTTTGACAGTTTATTAAATGAAGAAGTTGACAGACAGCCTGTGGAGTTAACGGAGACAGTAACAGCAATGGTTACCAGAATAACAAACGTGGAAGTGGCTCAAGCGCTTCAAAAAATAAAGAAAGGAAAAGCAGTCGGACCAGATGATATTCCTGGGGAAGTATGGAGAGCATTAGGAGAGACAGGAATAAGTTGGCTAGCAGGTCTATTTAATAGAATTATGGAAGTTGGACAAATTCCAGATGAATGGAGAAGCAGTATATTAGTACCTGTCTACAAAAACAACGGAGACATACAACAATGCACAAACTACAGGGCTATAAAACTACTTAGCCACACCATGAAAATATGGGAGAGAGTAATTGATAGACGGATAGGTGAAGAAACCAAAATATCCGATATTCAATTTGGCTTTATGTAGGGCAGATCAACAACAGATGCAATTTTCATTGTAAGGCAACTGATGGAAAAATACAGGAATAAAAAAACCAACGCTCATATGGTATTCACTGATCTTGAGAAAGCATATGCTAGAGTTTCTCGAGAGATTCTGTGGTGGTCACTCAATAAGAAAGGAGTCCATGGTGAATATGTAAAGATTGTGAGAGATATGTATGAGGGAGTAACGACTAGTGTTAGGACAGGTGTGGGAGAGACTGATAAATTTCAGGTGAAAGTAGGATTGCACCAAGGCTCGGTGCTTAGTCCTTATTTATTCTCATTAGTTTTGGACCAGATAACTGCGAAACTACAGGGTAGTATTCCATAGTATTCCATGGTGCCCAATGTATGCTGATGATGTAGTGTTAATAGGAAATGGTGAAAGAGACTTAGAACAAAAACTGGAACAGTGGAGACAAGCTCTGGAGGAAAAAGGTTTAAAATTTAGTAGGACAAAAACAGAGTATTTGGAATGTTCATTTAAAGATGGATTTATTACAAATAAAATGGTATCTTTGGATGGTGAAATGATTGTGAAAAGCAATAGTTTTAAGTACCTAGGATCGGTATTACAGAGTGATGGAGAAATAGATGGAGATGCATGCAGTAGAATTAGGGCTGGATGGATGAAGTGGAAAGAACGAGTCGTGGCGAGTGGTGTGTTGTCTGACAGAAAAATTCCAATGAAGCTGAAGGGAAAATTCTATAAAACAGCCATAAGACGGGCTATGATGCACGGAACTGAATGTTGGGCAGTGAAAAAGAAAGAGGAACAACGAATGCATGTGGCGGAAATGAGAATGCTTAGATGGATGAGAGGAGTGACAAAGATGGATAAAATTAGAAATGAGTATATTAGGGGAAGTCTAGGTGTGGCACCAATTGATGCCAAAAGGAGAGAGCATAGGTTAAGATGGGTTGGTCATGTTCAACGTCGAGACGTTAATCACCCAATACGAAGAATAGCTGAAGTGCAGATTCCTGGAAGGAATAGGAGAGGAAGACCAAAGAAGACCTGGGCGGAGGCGATAAGGCAGGACATGTTGGTAAAGGGGATTAACATTACATTGACCCAAGATAGAGTTGTGTGGAGAAATGCAATTTAGGGAAGGCGACCCCGCATAGGGATAAGGCAAAGAGAATGATGATGAAGGATTCCCTATACCTAAGTGCTTTAATTTGTAAGTTATTCGTGATTAATTAAGCCAAACATTAATTGCAACAATAATTACGTGAAATTTAATTAGTTTGTCGTGAAAATATTCAATCCAAATAATTTTTCGAAAAAAAAATTAATCGTAATCTAGCCTGATCCTTAATTTATTAATATTGAATGGGATATCCAAATAAATTCGTAGTTAAGATTGTTGGTGCGCAAAATATTAATAGAAACATACCTATAATATTCTACCTAGTCGGCTATGACACTAAATTTGCTTAAAAATTTGGTATTATACTATTTTTATAGCTCCAGTTGCTTTGTTACCATTACTAATATAATTTTTTTTAATGAGGAACTGATTAATAAGATTTTTGTGCTAGTGGAGTATAACAAAAAAGTGCCACTAGCAATAAGAATTTTTCATCAGAAATTCCCTGATAGACGACAACCAAGAAGACAAACGTTTGAAAATAAACTAAAACGGTTTCAATGCACTGGACACTTAGATTATGATAAATCTGATACAACAGGAATTAAATGTAATCCTTAGTGTCACTGAGGATCTGCATATTAGTACAACCGTTCTTACAATCTAAATATCTAGTCTGTTGAGACCGTTTTAGTATACTTTCAAAGTTTCTCTCCTTGGTTGTCGTCTCTATCAGGGAATTGCTGTTGATAATTTTTTATTTCGAGTAGTTAATTTTTGGTACACTCTCGTAACACAAAGCCATTTTAATCAGTTCCTCATTAGAAAAATTAATATTAGTAATGGTAACAAATCAACTGAAACTATATAAATAGTATAATGTCAAATGTTTAAGCAAATTTCGTGTCATAGCCAACTAGGGAGAATTTTGTTTGTTTGATTAATATTTTAAGAACCGACAACCTTAACTACGAATGTATTTGGATATCTCATCCAATATTAATAAATTAAGGATATGGCTATATTATTATGTATTTTTTTTTCTAAAAATTATTTTTGATTGGATATTTTCACGGCCACCTAATAAAATTTCACGTAATTTTTGTTGCAATTATTGTTTGGCTTAAAGAATCACGAATAACTTACAAATTAAAGCATTTTGGTATAGGGAATGCTTAAGAAATAAAAAATTACCATAAAATATCATTTTATTACAGTACTTAAATACAGGGTGTTCCATTTAAGAAAACTCAAAAAATACTCATTCCGAGTTTCGACCCACCCTATATACTAAAATTAAACATTTCGCTCTACTGTTAATGTTTAACAATAGTACTATATTAAAAATCGTTTGAACATAAAATATAAATTTGATGTCGAGTCACTACAATTCTACAGGGTGTAAATGTTGCGACGAAATTAACAAAAAAAACGTAATTATCTTTTAAACTACCTCGTACAATATTACAAAACCATACATTTTAAGAAAGAAAACATTGAGGAGAATCCAAATATAAAAAATATACAATATACTATTTAAAAAAACATAAATTTGTGTCACCCTGTCAAAACGCACGCCCCTGTATATTTGAAAATATTTTTAAATTATGGTACTATGTATGCCCCAACTTTTACCTAATTAATGTTTTTTCGTATCTCTTACGACAACCCAGTAATTTAACTTTACACACTAATGCCCCACGCTGTAAAATATGATCATGAAAAGGACAGGAAATAAAACAAAAAGAAGAAGAAGCCTTTAGTTTAGGGCCTGTAAGTGGTAAAAGCTATAGTTTTAAAAGGGTGGAGAATTTTGACTACATGTGTGTAGTATTCGATGAAAATGGAAAAGAGAGATACTAGAATAGCAAAAGGAAATAAAAAACTAGGTCGTTTAAGAGACCTCATGAACTCAAAATACGTTTATAAACTATACTGCGTTCCATGGTCACCTATAAGTACAGAGTCTTATGAAGAACAGTGTTTCCAAGAGATATTAATATTTATATTAAATAAATTTTAAAGGATTTTTTTACCTCGGTCTATTAAATTTGTCAGTATATGTGAGAAATCTTGTAAGCTGTCAAAGCAAAGGGAGTTGAGCTCTGTGGTAGCGCGTTCGACCGGAGATCGAGAGGTCGCCGGTTTGAATCCGTGTGTTAACTTTTTTTTATTTTTAGTATTGTTTTAATAAAAATTTTTGGAAAGTAGTAAGAAAAAATTAGTTTAATCTTTAAATACAAATAACCTGTTGAAAGTATATTTATTTCGTTGAAATCATATATTAGAAGTATAACTTCTTACGTGCGTACAAAGTACACGTGTTAAAAAGTACATTTTTAAGAAACTCATGTGAATTGCAGAACTCGCTATCGCTCATTCTGCAAACTTTCACATGCGTGCCTTAAACGCACTTTTAACACTTATATCATAAATAACTATTAAATATAATGCTAATTATAATTAATATTAAAATGATCTATCTTTAATATCGTATAAATATATTTCATATTACCTGTTTATGAATTATTTAAAAATAATAAAACCCACATATTTTGAAATCAAGATGTTTTGGACTTCTGGAATATTCTATTTAGACGGACTTTAAGTTCATCTGCTTAAAACCGGCAACACTGAGCTGCAAGGTTCCATAAGTTTTATATTGGGATATGCTGCCCACACTGCAAAGTGACTGAGGAATTCAGAATAGGCAAACTCCGAATATATAAAGCAGTAATTAGACCCACAGTAGCATATGACTGCGAGAAATGAACATAAAATATGAAGGAAGAGGATACTCTGAAAAGATGACAAAGGAAAGTATTGAGACACGTATTCAAAAGACGCAGGACACGTATTCGGTTGGAAGAGAAGATCCAACAACGAAATAATGACTTTATACAGAGAACCTACCATCATCAGGTTCATTATTACGTCACAAAGAATCAGATGGTTGGGACATGTAGAAAGAATGGCAGCGGACATAATGAAAGAACTAATAATGACCAGAAAATTAGTCGGTCCCAAAAGAAGAGGAAGATCCAGAACGTAGTGGATTAATAAAGAGGAAGACCGTAAACACGTGAAGGTGAGGGGCTGGAAAAGATAAGAACCAAATATAACTGAATGGAGAAATATTGTTTATCAGGTCCATCAGAGTAAAGAGTTTTGTATATACTTAATAGCCCAATAAATAACCGTTCTGGAGTGTAATTTCCAGGGGCAACTCCGAATTATATGAAAATTTGGATTTAGGTTCTACTTACCTTCCACTTCAAAATTGAATTTGTGCCGTTGGTTGCTTTTACTTGGGGGTGACATTTACCCCTTCTCGGAAGGTGAAAAACGCGTGTTTAAAATAAGGCCGGAAATGGATAAATTGACTTATTTTAAGCACGTTTTGTTCTATAAAGTTTTTTACGTAAGTCAATACTTTTCGAGTTATTCGCTATTTAAAATGTTGATTTTTCGACAAAAAAACTACATTTTCAGACCTTTTTCCCAAATAACTCAAAAAGTAAATATTTTATCGAAAAAAATATTTTTTAGCAAAAGTGTAGCCTATAAAAAAACGAAAGAAATGGTGTAACAGTAAAGTCTACAAATTGAGCAGAAGCAAAGTTGGAGCTCATGAAAAATACGTTCTTATTCATCTAATTCCAAATCGAATATTTCAACGCGAAATCACCGAAACAGAAGCGTTTTTCGGGAAAACCTTATTAACATTTTTAAAGTATCGAAAAAAAGCTTATTAATTGTTTCTTACAAAAGTTTACAGCATCAAAAATAAACGAGTTACACTGAAAAAAAAAGTTGGCCCCTCTTTTTTGGTAAAAAAAATCGTGAAAACCTCCCTCTATTTAGCACCCTAAATGAAATTAATCCTTTGGCTTTACCATTTATTTTAACTGTATGTGTATTGTTTATATGATCTGTAAGTTTGATTGGTTTGAATTGCTTATTTTTGAATACATTTGGTTTTATAGTAAAAAAAAATATTCTAAAAATTTTTGAAAAATTGAATTTTTTCAAAATAACTTAAAAAGTATTAGTGATAAGAAAAATCTTAAGGAGTAAAAAAATGTAGGTTTTGCTATTATAAATATGCTAGTTTCATTTTGTTTCTCCGTAACACAACAATTGTTTAAGATATGGCTGTTCAAAATTTGCATACACTCGTGATTAGTGACCCATTCAAGCTTTCTAAATTATAACCCTTTCAAAAATAAACACTTTAAACCGGTGAGACTGATAGATCATATAAAAAATAGATAGGTAAGTAAATTGTTTGTAAAGCGGTAGCGATTAATTTTATTTGGGGAGCTAAACACGTCGAGATTTTTATGATTTTTTACAAAAAAAAGAGGGCCAACTTTATTTTGAGCGTAACTCGCTTATTTTTAGTGCTAAAACTTTTGTTAACAATTAAAACAAAGCTCTTTATAAACACTTTAAGAAAGTTTAAATGGGTTTTTCCTGAAAAGTGCTTAATTTTTCGGTGATTTCACCTTGAAATATTCGATTAGACGAATAAGAACGTATTTTTCATGAGCTACAACTTTGTTTTTATTTGATGGATAGACTTTACTGATACACCATTTTTTGGGGTCTTTATAAGCTTCACTTTTGCTAAGAATATTTTGTTCGAAAAAATATTTAATTTTTGAGTTATTTGCGAGAAAACGTCTGAAAACGTAGTTTTTTTTGTCGAAAAATCAAAATTTTCAATGGCAAATAACTCTAAAAGTATTGACTTACTTAAAAAACTATATAGAACAAAAGCTACTTAAAATCACTCAATTTATCCATTTCCGGTCTTATCTTGAACGTATGTTTTTTCACCCCCGAGAAGGGGTGACTGTCACCCCCCAAGTAAAAGCAACCAGCGGCACAATTTAAACTTTGAAGTGGAGGGTAAGTAGAACTTAAATCCAAATTTTCATGCAATTCGGAGTTGCCCCTTAAAATTACACGGTATCGCCGAATTTCCCGTTCATTTACTGGGCTATAAGTTTGAGTTTTTTAGATAATTGTAATTAGGTAATAAACCATAACTTGATTATACGAAATTAAGAAAAACAGAAACAGAAAGATGTCAATGAAAAATGAAATAAAATACAGAAGGCATTGCTAAAGGCTGGGGAAGAAAATTTAAAGCCTGCAAAGAAAAATTAAAACCAGAAGTGGATGACTTCGGAAATCCTAGCACTAATGGAAGAGAGAAGAAAGCCAAAGGGAGAAATGAGCTAAAATACAAAGAACTAAAAAATAAAATTAAAGTAGAGATAAAAAAAGGCCAAGGAAAAGTGGTTAACAGAACAATGCAAAGAAATAGAAGAGTATGACAGAAAATACGACAGTTTTAATATGCATAAAAAATAAAAGGACTAACAAGTACCAAAAAGCGAGCACACAATGAGATACTTAAAGATGATAACGGTAAATTCATCGCAGACATCAAAGATAAATTAAGGTTTTGGCAAGAATATATAATAAAACTATTCGACGATGATAGAATGATATAAGAAGAACCACAGGAACAAACAGGACCGAAACTAATAATGTGCGAATTAGAACAGGCAATTAGAAATGCAAAGACCGCAAAAGCAGTAGGCCCAGATCAGATACCCACTGAGCTAATTAAATGCATTGACGAAGAAACACTGCATATACTTTTAGATCTGTTCAACAAGGTATATACAACAGGAGTAATGCCCCACGATTGGTTGCTCTCCACATTTGTAACACTACCAAAGTCAATACATGCGACAGAATGCTCCCAGTACAGAACAATTTCTTTAATAAGCCACACACTTAAGATATTCCTCAGAATAATACATGGAAGACTATACAAAAAAATAGAGGAAGATATAGATGACACCCAGTTAGGTTTCAGAGGAGGACTAGGAACGAGAGAGGCTCTGTTCGCTTTTAACGTTCTCACGCAAAGGCGACTAGATATGAACCAAGATCTCTATGTCTGCTTTATAGATTAGCAAAAGGCTTTTGCTAATCTTTTGATAAGCTTTTGATAAGAGTACGACATCAGAAACTCATAAAACTTTTAAAAGAGAAGAATGTGGAGAGTCGAGATGTACGGGTTATTGCCAATCTGTACTGGAATCAAAAAGCAACGGTTAAAATTGAAAATGTCGAAACAGAGGCCATAAAAATCAAGAGAGGTGTTGGACAGGGTTGCGTGTTGTCTCCATTGTTATTCAATCTGTACAGCGAAGCTACTTTTAAGGAAGCAATATCAGAGGAATAACAGGGTATATCAATAAACGGAAAAATCTTGAACAACATAAGATTCGCAGACGACAGCGCTATTTTTGCAGACAGTCTAAATGCACTGCAACTATTAGTAAATAGATTACGTTAAGTCAGTATGGACTATGGACTACAAATGAACGTTAAGAAAACCAAGTTCATGATTATTTCTAAGCAACATACAGTAGGAAGGTTGGATATCGAGGAAAAACAAGTAGAAAGAGTGAATAACTACAAATATCTGGGAACCTGGGTAAATAAAAACAATGACCAGGGTAGAGAAATCAGGACACGCATCAGGACTTATGGAAAGATTTTGAAAATACCATGGATCCAACGAGTGACAAATGCAGAAGTGTTAAGAAGGCTGCAAAAGGATTGCGAGGTGATAAAGAACATCAAAACAAGAAAGCTAGAGTATTTCTATAGATTTCATAACAAGAAAGCTAGATAGAAAAGATCTATAGGTAGAAGACGAATTTCCTGGCTGAGAAACTTAAGAGCGTGGTATAGTTGCAGCTTAGTAGATCTTTTCAGGGCAGCCGCCAATAAGGTACGGATAGCTGTGATGATAGCCAACCTCCGATAGGAGAAGGAACTACAAGAAGAAGAATTAGGTATAATCCACAAAGAAAGAAAAGTTTTCCTGTAGTTGGCTGTATACCATCAATCACAAAAATTGGAATAAATCCTTTGTAAAAGGTATAAAATTTATTAAAATCCCTAAAGGGCTACATCAGAACAAAACGTTTTCGATTTTATTACAAAATCATCATCAGTGTAAGGCAGTCTGGATGCTAGCTGAGCCACCAAAGAAATATCGGGGTAATAACCCTTCAAATATAAAATTTATGCTTTACAGATGCATATTTACTTAAAATGCCTTGTGATGGGCAAATGGCAACAGGAATAATGCCCTAAGGTAAGGTATTTAAATTCCCAACATGTGGGATGCAAAAAATTGAGTTGTTTACATTTCGATGACTTTATGGCAACTGATATTAGGTAATTTTATGATATGTGTTATCTTCTTCTTTAAGTACCTTCTCCCACTCTGAGGTTGGATATCATCATCACTATCTTTACTTTATCTAACACTGCTCTGAAGAGTTTTATAGAACTGCATTTAACCCAGTCCCTTAAATTCTTTAACCATGACACTCTTCTTCTTCCTATACTCCTTCCTTCTCTCATCTTTCCTTATATGATCAGTCTTAGCAGTTCATATCGCTGTCCCATCAGTACGTGTCCCAGATAATGTAACTTTTTTATTTTTATTGTGTGAATTTCGTATTCTTTCTCTATTTTTAGCAATACTTCCGTGTTTGATTTTTTCTGTGTCCATGCTATTCTAAGCATCCTCCTGTAACACCACATTTCGAAGGACTTTAGCTTATTTATGTGTTCTTGTTTTAATGTCCAGCTTTCAAGTCCACATTGCAGTATTGAAAACCCGACCCGTGTTGAGCTGGCCCCCCCCACTTGCAAAAATGAAAAAACAAATAGCCCTGATTTATGAGCTATTTATGAGCTCTCATATTCCGCAAACTAAAAATTTTGAGCTCGTTCCACTGAGCAGGAATTTAATACCCTAGTGGGGGGGGCTGACTCAGCCCCCCCCACTACTTAAAAATAGGAATATTGAATCGGTTTTTGCGGCAGAATTACGAGCTATTTATGAGCTCTTGAAATTATATAGTTTCGATTTTTGAGCTCATCCCCTTCACCCCCAAACAACCCTTTAATTGATTTAACTTAAGAGAAAGATGCTGAGAAAACTTAAAATATATCGTATTGCGAATATAATTCCTATAGCTTATATACTCTAAGAATAAACTATTAAATCAAGAGCATTTCGATTATTGAGCTACAACCCCTTCGCCAGAAAACCACCCTATCTTCCCGGCTTAAGAGAAAGTTGTATTTAAAATGCGTTAAACTAATTATTTGGCGACTACATATCATTTAATAATTTAAAAGCTTCCAAATTACGCGCATTTAGATCAGTAAATTGCAATTTATTTTGTATAGTGCAGTCACTGAAGGTAAAAATCAACGATTACCTTCATTTTCGGTGAACCTTCATCGATTTTCACGAAAATTGGTCAGTGGTTAGAGGATACGTCAAGAAACAAAGGTGACATGGTATCACCTTGCGCCTTTACCCTGAGGGTGGATACCGCCCCTTCTCGGGGGTGAAAATTATTTTATAAAAAATAAATGCACAAATCAATAAAAGAACAAATTAAAAGCAAAATTTATTATATAAAGTTAATAAAATGAGTCAATACTTTTTAAGTTATTAAAGATCAAAGATTTTAATTATTTGTGAAAAAAATGCATGTTTTGAAAAGGTTTTTTGTAAATCACTGAAAAATTTTAAGTTTTTACAAAAAAGTTAATAGTAGTTTAATTCGTATAGTTTATATTCTAAGAATAAACTCTTAAATCACGCGTCTTTCGATTATAGAGCTACAACCCCTTCGCAAGAAAACGACCCCATATTCCCGGGTTAAGAGAGAGTTGTTCTTAAAATAATTTAAATTAATTATTTGGCGACTACATATCGTTTAATAATTTATGAGCTTGCAAAATATACGCATCTCAATTATTGAATTGCCATTTTCTTTCTATAGTGCAGTCACTGAAGGTAAAAATCAACTAGTACCTTCGATTTCGGTAAATCTCCATTCATTTTCACGAAAATTGGTGAGCGGATTTTGATACTATCAACTTTTTCTGCATCTTATTTTTCATAGGTATTTCTAAGTACTTTGACAAGTATTTAGTACCTAAGTGTTATAAAATGCATCTCTTTCCCGTTATTTAAGCTTGAACCCTTAGATTTTAACAGTCGCGGAAAAAAATATACATTTAATTACCAATAACTTACTTTAAATTAACATTAAAGGGGTTTTCAAGTAAGCAATTTATTATATTTTTTATTAGCTTCAATTTTAGTGATGAAAACTTTTTTGTAAAAACTTACAGTTTTTGAGTCATTTATGAAAAATCGCTCTAAAGCATGCATTTTCTTTCCAAAAATTAAAATATTTGATCTTTAATAACTCAAAAAGTATTGATTTATTTTAATCACATTATATAACAAATTTTGCTTACAATTTGTCCCTCTCTCGATTTGTGAGGTTATTTTTAATAAAGTAATTTTCACTCCCGAGAAGGGGTGACATATACCCCAGGCTAAAACCCCAAGTTGTTATTGTCAATTCGTGAAAATAAATGGAGATTTACCGAAATCGAAGGTACTAGTTGATTTTTACCTTCAGTGACTGCACTATAGAAAGAAAATGGCAATTCAATAATTGAGATGCGTATATTTTGCAAGCTCATAAATTATTAAACGATATGTAGTCGCCAAATAATTAATTTAAATTATTTTAAGAACAACTCTCTCTTAAGCCGGGAATATGGGGTCGTTTTCTTGCGAAGGGGTTGTAGCTCTATAATCGAAAGACGCGTGATTTAAGAGTTTATTCTTAGAATATAAGCTATACGAATTAAACTACTATTACCTTTTTTGTAAAAACTTAAAGTTTTTCAGTGATTTACAAAAAACCTTTTCAAAAGATGCATTTTTTTCACAAATAATTAAAATCTTTGATCTTTAATAACTTAAAAAGTATTGACTTATTTTATTAACTTTATATAATAAATTTTGCTTTTAATTTGTTCTTTTATTGATTTGTGCATTTATTTTTTATAAAATAATTTTCACCCCCGAGAAGGGGCGGTATCCACCCTCAGGGTAAAGGCGCAAGGTGGTACCATGTCACCTTTGTTTCTTGACGTATCCTCTAACTACTGACCAATTTTCGTGAAAATCGATGAAGGTTCACCGAAATTGAAGGTAATCGTTGATTTTTAGCTTCAGTGACTGCACTATACAAAATAAATTGCAATCTACTGATCTAAATGCGCGTAATTTGGAAGCTTATAAATTATTAAATGATATGTAGTCGCCAAATAATTAGTTTAATGCATTTTAAGTACAACTTTCTCTTAAGCCGGGAAGATAGGGTGGTTTTCTTGCGAAGGGGTTGTAGCTCAATAATCGAAATGCTCTTGATTTAATAGTTTATTCTTAGAGTATATAAGCTATATGAACTATATCCGCAATACGATATATTTTAAGTTTTCTCAGCATCTTTCTCTTAAGTTAAATCAATTAAAGGGTTGTTTGGGGGTGAAGGGGATGAGCTCAAAAATCGAAACTATATAATTTCAAGAGCTCATAAATAGCTCGTAATTCTGCCGCAAAAACCGATTCAATATTCCTATTTTTAAGTAGTGGGGGGGGCTGACTCAGCCCCCCCCACTAGGGTATTAAATTCCTGCTCAGTGGAACGAGCTCAAAATTTTTAGTTTGCGGAATATGAGAGCTCATAAATAGCTCATAAATCAGGGCTATTTGTTTTTTCATTTTTGCAAGTGGGGGGGGCCAGCTCAACACGGGTGAAAACCCGTAGCATCTCAAAGCTTTTACAGCCCGGCTAAACACAACGTCTTGCCTGAGAGCATGCCTGCAGAGACTCCTTTGCGCAGGTAAGAGCGTGTGTATGAACGGCAAGACGGTATCGCGCGCAGGCCTCCAAGCGCGGACTGTACTCTCGTCGACATGCTGAAGATTTTACGTGTGCAGTTTTAGGTTCTACAGTTTTATTTGAACGTGTGGCCGGTAGTTCAGTCCGTTCTTCAGTTCCGCAAAAGTTTTCAAGGTGGATAGACCAAGATCAGACGAAGTGAGCGACATAAGAAGTGTTTCAAAACAATTCTTAACTGAATTTATCAACGGCGTAACCGGGTTACAACTACTGGATGGTCTCTGGGCATATGGAATAGTAATGGTGTTAAGCGTATAGAACTCAAAGTACATCCCAATGGGGGGTTATAACCCCCAAAACCCCCTAGTTACGCCTATGGAATTTATAGACTTATATAAATCTTTGCCGGCATTATGGAAGGTGAATAGTAGAGAATATTCCGACAGGAATAAGAAAATTGAAGCATACGCTTTAATGACACAAAAATTAAAACAGATAATATTTTATTTTTAATTGATTTTAAAATAGGGAATTCTTTAAAATCATATAATTTTTTTACCGTTTTGCTATTTAATAAAGATTGACTATTATTTTTTCCAATATTGATATACTACCGTTGAAAAAAGTTTTATATCTACTTGTATAATAAACTGAAATTGTTTTCTTGTGGCATGTTTAATGTAGTATTATGTTTGTATGGGATTGAGCCATAATTATACGTGTAACGAAAATTACACTTCTTAATTATCTACCGTTTTACGTTTCGAATTCCACTTCGGAAATCGTCCTCAGAAAAAGTTAAAAGAAAATTAAATATGAGAAACTTCTACAGCGTCGTTGCTTGTTTGTTTGTTGCTTTTTATTAATAAAAAATTAAATAACGCTTCTATTAAAAAAACCCTTTTCCGTGTTGCTCATCGTGTCTAGTTCTAGAAAGACTGAAGTTTGCGCAGTCCAGTTTTTACGTAGTCTGTACGTGTAGACAACGTACGGTGTACCGTCTTTTTGTTCCGTCATGCCTGCACAGTTTTGGACTGCACAGGCAAGACGTTGTGTGTAGCCGGGTTACTCAGTTCTAATATAAGGTCTTTGTTGCTGATAACTGTTTTCATTTTTTCATTTTTCAATTATTTTGATGCATTTCTTGCTATTTCGACCTGCTTCTATTATTTCTATTTCTACTGATATGTTTTATAAAAATTCCCAATTATTTTACGGCCTGTTGTGATTGTAAATAAATAAATAAATAAATAAATAAATAAATAAATAAATAAACAAATAAATAAATAAATAAATAAATAAATAAATAAATAAATAAATAAATAAATAAATAAATAAATAAATAAATAAATAAATAAATAAATAAATAAATAAATAAATAAATAAATAAATAAATAAATAAATAAATAAATAAATAAATGAATAAATAAATAAATAAATGATTTTAGTTGGCGATAAACAAAACTGATTTTTTTCGACAAATACCAAAAAAATAACAGCATATTATGATTTCTTTTAAAGATAAATTATTATAAAAGTTTTCCTATAAATTAAATAAAGTATAAATAGATCTATTTTTTAAGTCCTTTCGAGATACCACAAAAGCTAATCTATTTTTATACCAAGAATTTTAGATATAAATTAGCCACGATACAATGTTACCTTTTTCAAACATGTTTGGATTAAATGCTAATGGAACTACTGACGATCTTTCATGGGAAAAAGTCGTAAACAGATACAAAGCCATAATAAAAAATCTGGGCTCTTGGATACAAATTGCGACGATAACGAAAAGCTCAAGCGGGTAAGCAGCAAATCCAGAGTGTGAAATGGAGAAGAAAAAACTCTCATAAATGCTGACTTGTCACAAGAACAGTTGTCATTCAAATAGGGAAAAATATATACCGCCTCACATTACCATAAAAGGATTTTCTGCTGCAATTTGAATGTATAAGATTACACTAATATGAACGACAAAGATAAATGGAACCCAGGATACAATATTTTATAGCGAAAATGTCTAATGGATTCTTAAATCAAATTACAAAACGCGGACGAAAAATTTGATAGATTTGATCAATCTATATAGGGTGAGGCAGATAACTGGCCTATTAGAAATATCTCGAGAACTAAAGGCAACAGAATCATGAAAATTGGAATAAAGGAGTTTTGAAGGATGATCTATTAAATGAAAATATTTTCATCTCTTTGCAACTTCCGGTTATAGGTACCGGAAGTTGCTTATAACTTCGTTTTTTTAAACGGGACACCCTGTATATTTTTACATTTTTGGATTCTCCTCAATATCTTCTTTCTTAGAATATGCGATATTGTAATATTATACAGGGTATTTTAAGAGATATTTACGTTTTTTTAATAATTTCGTAGCAAAATTCACACCCTGTAGAATTGTAATAGTTTGACATTAAAAACTCTGCTAACGTTCAAGTGATTTTTAATATAGTCTACTATTGTTAAGAATCATTAGTATAGCTAATTTTGAAATTTTAGTATACAGGGTTGGTCGAAACTCGGAATGAATATTTTCTGAGTCTTCTTAAATGGAACACCCTGTATTTTAGTATTGTAATGAAATGATATTTCATGGTACTTTTTTATTTTCTAAGTATTCCCTATACCTAACTGCTTTAATTTGTGAGTTATTGGTGATTCAAACTAAACATTAATTTCAACAAAAAATACGTAAAATTTTATCAGGTTGGCCGTGAAAACATTCAATCACAAATAATTTTTCAGAAACAAATACATATTAATCCAGACTGATCCTTAAAATTACCAATAATGGTTTAGCTATCAAAATACCAACGTAGTTAAGATTATTAGTGCGATTAACAATTAAGCACAAATTAAAGCAGTTAAGTATAGGGAATGCTTAAGAAATAAAAAAGTACCATAAAATATCATTTCATTACAATACTAAAATAGAGGGTGTTCCATTTAAGAAAACTCAAAAAATACTCATTCCGAGTTTCGACCAACCCTGTATACTAAAATTAAAAATTTGGCTACACTAATGATTCTTAACAATAGTAAACTATATTGAAAATCATTTGAATGTAAGTAGAGTTTTAGATGTCAAACTACTACAATTCTACAGGGTATGAATATTGCTACGAAATTAATAAAAAAACGTAATTATCTTTTAAAATACCCTGTATAACATTACAAAACCTCATATTTTAGAAAGAAGACATCGAAGAGAATCCAGAAATGTAAAAATATATAGGGTGTCCCATTTAAAAAAACGAAGTTATAAGCAACTTCCGGTATAACCGGAAGATGATAAGAGATGAAAATATTTTCATTTAATAGACCATTCTTCAAAACCCCTTTATACCAACTTTCATGATTCTGTTGCCTTTAGTTCTCGAGATATTTCTAATAGGCCAGTTATCTGCCTCACCTTGTATAATATACAGTGAATTCGTTAAGAGAGAAAATCTTCCATGATCGAATTTAGATGGAATTTATATTAGTTTTGTTATTTTTTTGCAAAAATATAATTTTTACTACCACTCTCTTTGGAATAAAGATAATTATATTGTTATGCTCTGTATCTCTCTCTTTATGAGATTGATTAGCAAATTCTTATTTTGATTAATTACTTAATTATTTTAATTATTACTTATGTAAAACAAAACCAAAATTAAATTGAGTTCTCTAATAAATTTTATTCTCAGGGCTATTTTAATTTAAATGCATCACCTTAGGTTTGTGGCTTCTAGTATCTCTAGTTGGTTACTTCATCCAGGGACAAAACAGGAAAATTAAACACACTCGATGTCATATAAATGTTATAAATATTTTTTATTTATCCAATATACCATACATATAAGATTTTAAAATTACACTAAAATTTAATTCTGTTGCAACTTTTTCTCATCTAATAAATTAAGCTTTAATTCTGATATCTCTTTTGTTTTAATAAAAATTTTATTTAAATAATTCGTTAGACTATTCTTACACAAATACAAAAATTTACTTTTCTCCTTTTGAATTAACTATTGATATCTTCTTTAAATTTTGTAATAATTAATTATGCTATAGAAATGCTCAATAAAAATAAACCAATATGGTGTGGATATAAAACAAACTCTCTCCGTTTCACAAAAATTCTGACTAACCTTTTTGTATCTTCTTTACTTCTTCTTCCTGGATTGCGCAGCCTTCGATTTTCTCACACTTGCTCCTAGGATGTAGCGAAAGGTCCTTCTCGTCCAAACTGCTTCACCAAAAAACAAACAACGGGACTCGCTAGAAATTTCTATTCAGTTTTCTCTCTGCTCGATATATTGTGCAAATTGATACCCACCGGCTACTCGTTCTAGACAGAACACAGGAATCTCCTCGGACACAAGGAAAATTGACTTCTCAACTCGGTCAACGATTTCGTTTCACCACGATCTGCTCGCAAAGGCCAATTTCACCACTTTACACCGACTTCTCACTTTTTAAAAACTGGACTGTCCTTTCCAGATATTAATTACACAGTGGCCATTTTTTCTCTCCTCACAATCAGACTTAACACTCTCATCCCTACCATCTATCTTTCTCCGCCAATTACAAACATTACAAACATCCTGTCTACGCACTACATCCATATTTTTATTTCGTACGAACCAATTTATTTTGTCTACAACTTTTCCATTTTGTTAAATTCTAGGAGACACCAAATTACTTTCGTTGTTTCAAAATGCTAAACAAAAAGCCTTATATTCTAAACTCAATAAATTTGTTTACTGCCTATCCTTCTAAGAAACATTTTTAAAATATCATTGTTCATTCCAAAGCCAACTAAATGTACTTTCTAATTTTTACCGCATAATTGTAGATTTGTTCAAAGAACCATTAACAAATCATTTAACAATTTCACTTCCTGCGAAAAACACTGTTTACTAACTAAATTATAATATTTACAACTTTGGTCATATACAGGGCGATGAAAATCTATGATCTCGTGGTCTCTGATATAAATTTATTTTCTAAAATTTTCCCATAACAATTATAAAACAATATTTTAGCATTTTCGTAAAACCCAATAGATATTATCAAATATCAGGATAGACCTGTTTGAGTGGCCAACCCTGTATATTTTTACATTTGATGTACCTACATTTGATTAGTACTCAAATTATACATATACATATCAGTAAAAGACAACCTTGGAAATAAGAGGCAATTACAAAAATACGAATTCTAAAAAGTAACGTAGTATTTACTTTTCATTGAAAGCAGGATAGAAGGAGTTCAGAATAGAACCGAACTGTACTATGAAAATAGTATTACTTCATTTAGGAGCCTTGCGGCATTTAGAGTGGCATGGAAGCAACTTTTCTAATCAGAGGGGAAAAATAAAGTAAGTAAGAAAGGAAAAAACGGCATGATAAATTATGATTTGGCTATCAATATTAAGATGTAATAGTACCTATGTTCTTCTGTACATTTTAAAACCGGTTTATATGGTTTCAATGAATTAAATAAAACAGAATTTAAGCTGTTTTCCTTGCGGACAGCTTTCTTAGGTATATTCACAATATGTACTTATTATTGTTTCCCATTGTCGTCTTGATCATATTCTTTATTATTTAACAAAGTATATAATAATAAATTAAAATAAGTATAAAAATATAATAATCATAAAAACTTCCTATTCAGAAAAAAACGTCGATTTAATCAGTTAAATACACTAAAGATCAAAATTAACGTACAACCTTAAAATTGGGAAAATTTTATGTCTCGAATTTCCTAAACCTGTTGTCCGTTAGGCAATTTTTTTAGTATGTTATAGCTTTATTCTTTAAGATTATGTAAATGTCATTGTATACCGGGAGTAGCAATCATATTGTGTTTTTTTGTCATAGTTCGTAGCACCCTGTGTTCTAGCATTAAAAAAATATTAAAATTAAAACTCAATGGTAGCCTTAGGCTTTCTTAACATTCTGTTTATTGATTTATTTGCTTATGTTCGATAACAACAGAGATTTGTACTTTTACAGTACAAAACGTTTTTATTAGCATAACGTAAGAAGTACAGTATAAAAGAAGTAAGAAAAAGAAGTAAAAATATGCGTAGCAGCAAATTACAGTAGCGCGTGTTTCCTCCTCTACTTCTAAAGACCGTTTCACATCGACGAGACATACTCGAAATGAGGTTTGCTATGTGGTCTTGTTCAATATAACTCCAAATTTCAAGTGCTACTGTTTCTACCTCTTGTAAGATTCTAAGAGGTGACAAACGCTACATAGTTTTCTGCCAATTATGTCTCACAAATATTCGATCTTGTTAAGATCTGGTGTATGCGGTGGCCAATGCCAAGTCCGAAGATTTACCTGTTGTAAATATTCCACCTAACAGTTCATGCAACGTAAGTTGTTGCATTATCGTGCCTTAGCAAACAATTGTTGTCAATATAAGGAGCGAAAGGTACAACGTGCTCAGGTAATATATTGATTATGTAGCTTTCACTGCTTAAAGAACTTCCACGTAAAGAAACGAGATCTATCCGCGCTGTTAAATAAATTCCTCCGCAAACCATTATAGACTCTCCATTAAATAAAGTCGTTCTACGTATGTTGGACTGGGCATAACACTCATTTGGTCGTCGAATTCCTCTTAAACGTCGATCGAAACTATAGAGGCAACATCTGGATTCATCTGTAAACAGAACGTTTCCCAAGTCCTCATTATCCCAGTTTACGTGTGCTCTGGCAAATTGCAATCTATTCTGTGTTCCGCAGTCACTTTGCAGTGTGGGCAGCATATCCCAATATAAAACTTATGGAACTTTGCAGCTCAGTGTTGTCGGTTTTAAGCAGACGAAAAAGTCCGTCTAAATAGAATATTCCCGAAGTCCAAAACACCTTGATTTGAAAATCTGTGGGTTTTATCATTTTTAAATAATTCATAGATACGTACTATGAAAGATATTTATACGATATTAAAGATATATCATTTGAATATAAATTATAATTAGCCTGTGATTAATATTATATTTAATAGTTATTTATGATGTAAATGTTAAAAGTACAATTTTAAGGCACGCATGTGAACGTTTGCAGAATGAGCGAAGCGAATTCTGCAATTCACATGAGTGCCTTAAAAATGTACTTTTTAACACGTGTACTTTGTACGCACGTAAGAAGTTATACTTCTATTATATGATTTCAACGAAATAAATATAGTTTCAACAGGTTATTTGTATTTAAAGATTAAACTAATTTTTACTTACTACTTTCCAAAATTTTTTATTAAAACAATACTAGAAACAAAAACAGAAGTTAGATAACACACGGATTCAAACCAGGGACCGCTCGGTCTCCGGTCGAACGCGCTACCACCGAGCTAAACTCCCTTTGCTTTGACAGCTTACAGGATTTCTCATCATCGTCCAGCCTTCTGCATCCAAAGTTGAACACAGGCCTCCCCTAATTTCTTTCAGTTTTGTCGATCTTGGGCTTTCTGCAACCAATTCCCAGCAATCCTTTTGACGTCTTCTGTCCATCGTGCAGGTGGTCTACCTTTACTTGATGCAGAGATTTCTCATACATACTGACAAATTTAATAGAATTGAATATAAGTGTGGTATAAAAATACTTTAAAATTTATTTAATATAAATATTAATATCTCTTGGCAACACTGTTCTTCATAAGAGTCTGTACTGAAAGGTGACCGTGGATCGCAGTATAACTTTGCGGTGTTATGCAGTTAATGCTGAGATTGTAGCTGGTCTTCGAATATGCAAGTCATGTTCTACGAGACTTCTCCCCACAATAGCATTGCTGGTTTAGATATTATGAACCATACCAAGTTCCGTTAAAAGATTCATTGACATCTTTAAATCGTTCTCTTAAATCGTTCTCTAAAAATCGGTCTCTTAAAGCGAATAATCTTGAACGACCGTTGTAACTCGAGATCTATCTTGTTTGGGTCTTCTAATGTAGTCGTTCATTTCTCTAAAGCGTTGAACAATATGGAAAATTGATATATTTATGAAACTCTCATCATCCCACCGATAACAAAGTAGCGAAGTCCCGGTTTATAGTGAAGCGGTGAGTATTGAGGATAGCGGTAATAGGCTCGTAGATAGAGGTGCCTAAGTGATAATTAGCGGTAACTAATTTATAGTGATGCGACGAAGACCGCGTCGAGAAGTGCGCGAAACGTTTAAAAACTATGTTCCACTGAAGAGAATTTAATGTCTTTAATGTAAAATTAACTAGCACGAATCTGTTTCTGTGGCAGATACAAACTAGCCTGGCAGGTCTTAGTGATTGCTGGTACAAGCAATCAACCACCCAGTGGCGTCTTAAGCGGGGGTGCAAGGGGTGCACGGCACCCGGGCGGCAGGTTATAGGGGGCGGCAACTGGATCATAACGAATGACAAGTTCCATGTTTACATACGCATATGCACAAACGCTTTTTTTCTAAGATGTACCTACCTACACTTAATATGCTGTATATTATATAGCCTACTTTAAAGTGTACGCCACTGTCTCGGCGTGAACAAATCTGAAAGTTTTTAGAAAATACTCAATTTAGGAAGCTTCTTAGAACTGAATCAACAGGGGGGCGTCTGTGAATCTTAAATGTGTTCGAGCGGAAGTTGTTACCAAAAAAAGGTCAATCCTTCTCGGTAAACCTTTGAAAAATGGTAAAAAATCTTTTGTATTAAATATCTATTTACGTAGAATAGATGACGTTGATATATTTTCTCTCTACGAAAATTAGGAACCCTTTAGATGGGAGGAGACATTTTAACAATTAAAGAAATAGGAGTCCCATTGGTTTAATGGGGAAAGGACCGCCTTTCAAAGTTTATAAAAATCGGTTTTCTTAAAAAATTTTTAGTTTCTATCTGAAATTTGAATTAAACCAGTGACTTCTTGAGTTCCTGCTTTACGTTATTTTAACTTTACTTGATTAAATAGTACAGTGTCGTGAGTTTTGAAAAACCGCAGAAGTGCCCATAGAGATACAGCATCGTCAAACTCAAGGTAAGAATGTTATTAAAGTTACTACCTATTAAACGAGGACTGTAAAACAATTCTTTTTGTACATTAATGAAACTCACGTCTGGCTAGAGGGTTGTAGTATTTTTATTTATTTTTTTAAATTATTGCAGATGGCTGATGGAAGACAAAAACTTTCTGGTTTCCAATATCGGAAACGGAAACTGGAAAAAGAAGAAAAAGTGAAAAAATGCACGAGTTCTATAAGCAAGTTTCTTCAGAAAGTTCAACCAGGACCATCAACAAGTTCAGATATGAATCCAGTTTTCGAAAAAACTGTTGAAGATACAATGATGGGTGTTACTGAAACTTCTACTGATACTCCGATGGAAGAAATTTCAGCAACGTCAGCATCGGAAGCAACATTAACACCGACCGCAGCAGCCTCGGTAACAACTACTGCATTTTCTGATCATATCAGTAATAATTCGAGTTCAGTAATGAATGCGAATATCATCGATTCATTGACAGATCCTGCCCTTTGGCCACAAAGTATTTCAGATAATGTCAAGCTCTCACTACTTGAAATAGGTTCGGTACAAATAAAAAATTTTACATTTCCATTAGATGATTCTAATCGATCATTTTCAACTACGTATTTTCTTAAGAAACTAGGAAATAATGAAACGGTTATACGGGACTGGCTCGTTTATTCTAAATCTAGTGATTCTGTGTTTTGTTTTTACTGTAAACTATTTAGCAGTGCAATAAATGCTTTTAATGATGAAATAGGTTACAAAGATTGGCGTCATTTATCGAGAAATATAGAACGACATGAAAAAAGTGTAGCACATTTTCAAAGTGTGAGACAATATGTTGATTTAAAACAAAATATAATGAAAGGAAGAACTGTAGATTCGATTAATCAGGCCCAAATGGACCGTGAAAAAAAAAGGTGGATGGCAGTTATTGAAAGAATTATATACATTATTCAGTTTTGGCTAGACAAAATTTGGCTTTTAGAGGGCATACAAAAAAGATATTTCAAAATGATAATGGAAACTTTTTAAAACTAATAGAAAGTGTTTCAAAATTTGACAATGTTTTAGCAGAGCACATTAATCGCATTGAAAAAGCTGAACACCGCAATATGCCTCATTATCTTGGTCATAACATTCAAAATGAACTGATAACTGTAATAGGAGAAAATATCAAAAACACCATTGTTAACACACTGAAACATTGTAAATATTATTCTATAATTTTAGATTGTACACCTGACATAAGTCATGAAGAGCAAATTACAATAATTTTTAGATTTGTTTATCTTAACCCCTTAACAAAAAATGTTGAGATAAGAGAGCATTTTCTTGGATTTTGCTCTGTTACTGACACAACTGGACAAGGATTAATGACGTTTTTATTGAATTTTTTGGAAGGCTTAAATATTGATATTAATGACATGCGCGGCCAAGGCTACGACAATGGTGCCAATATGAAAGGCAAAAAAATTGGCTTACAAAAAAAATTTTTGGATATAAATCCTAGAGCATTTTATGTACCATGTGCAGCGCATAGTCTTAATTTAGTTGTAAATGATGCTGCAAAATGTTCTTTGGAAGTTACAAATTTCTTTGCCATTGTCCAAGAATTATATGTATTTTTTTCGGCATCAACATCGCGCTGGCAAGTCTTAAAAAAATAACTGCCTACTTTAACTCTAAAATCACTTTCCGATACACGATGGGAAAGCCGCATTGATGCTGTGAAAGCCCTTCGTTTTAATTTAGAAAAAATTTATGATGCTTTGTTCTTTATTTATAGTGATTCAAATAAAGATAACGACACAAAAAATTTGGCATATTCTTTGATTTCAAAAATAAAGTCGTACAAATTTGTTTGTTCCTTGGTAACTTGGTATAATATTTTATTAAAAATTAATACTGTAAGCAAAATTATGCAGAAATCTATTGTGATACTTCCAGAGGCTGCTAAAATGTTAGAAGAAGTAAAAAATATTTAACTAAATGTCGTACAGACTTAGCTTATAAAGAAATGCTTAATGAATCAAAAATTATTGCTGAAGAATTAGACTGCGAAATTAGTTTTCCAGCAGTTGGCACTGTACGACCTAGAAAACGAAGACCTATGTTTAATTATGAAGGAAGAGATGACGCTATGCAAAATCCAGAGTTACACTTTAAAGTAAATTTTTACTTTTTTTTATTAGACACTGCCATAACTAAATTAGATGAAAGGTTCGAATTGTTAAGTGATCACAACAACTGTTTTTCGTTTTTACACAACCTTGATGCTTTTAAAAATTTAAATTCAAATGATAAATTAAAGTATTGCGCGGATTTGCAAAATAAATTGACAGATTTTCAAACTAAGCATTCTGATATAAATGCAGTCGATTTGCTGAATGAAATTGAAATTTTACCGACCTATTTAAAATCTACCTCCTCTGCAATTGATGTTTTAGGATATTTATTTAAAAATAACTTGATTAGCACATTTCCAAACTTGTCGATTGCTTTACGTATTTATTTAACATTACCGGTTACTGTTGCTGAGGGTGAAAGATCATTTTCCAAATTAGAGATTATAAAAAACTATTTAAGGTCTAGTATGACACAAGAAAGGCTTTCAAATCTAGCTATAATAAGCATTGAAAATGATGTTGACATATATATTAATGACATTATAAAAGAATTTACTATCCGAAAATCTAGAAAAATTGATTTTAGCTTTTGAAAAATATGGTCAAACATTAAATAATACCTACCTATTTCAAGATGTGTATTATTATCATAAGTATGTATTCGGATATAGGTATAAGTACGTAATTTTTTATAATTTGTTTTTACATCTGGTACATAATATGTATATACATATGTGACTTACTTTTCATTTAATTAAATATATATCTGATGTTATTAAATTGTGATATAACTAAATAAATAAAATTGTTTGGTTTATTTTAAGAATAGTTCTCTACCTATCTAGCTTCCCTTATGTCGTTCACCTTCTTCACGGTATATAGGAAATAAGTCTTATTTTCTAGGCTGTAACCTCCTTCAACTTATCGCCCAGAAGGGGCGGCACACAAGAGTTTGCACCCCGGCGGCAGGTGAGCTAGAGCCGCCCCTGCAACCACCTACCAGCTAACAGCAGCTACAGGTGTAGGAGCTAGTAAGTGACAGGGAACCGTACAATTCTGGAGTTAGGGAGTTCTCTCCGAAGGTGGAGAAACTGATTGTCAGTGGCATTGAGATATGAAACGCAAGTACGAAACCAATCGTTTAAGTTTCGCACAGGATATACAGGGTGTAACGAAAATACAGGTCATAAATTAAATCACATATTATGGGACCAAAAATAGTTCGAACGAACCTAACTTACCTTAGTACAAATATGCACATAAAAAAAGTTACAGCCCTTTGAAGTTATAAAATGAAAATCGAATTTTTTTAATATATCGAAAACTATTATAGATTTTTTATTGAAAATTGACGTATGGGATTCTTATGGCAGGAACATCTTAAAAAAGAATTATAGTGAAATTTGTGCACCATATAAAAATTGTATAGGGGTTTTGTTCCCTTAAACCCCCCAAACTCTTGCGTACTTTCCAATTAAATTATTATTGTGGTACCATTAGTTAAATTTAATATTTTTAAAACTTTTTTACCTCTTAGTATTTTTTCGATAAGGCAGTTTTTATCGAATTGCAGCTTCTTTTTTAATATGTTAACATAAAAATTTTATGGGGGTTTTGTTCCTTTAAACCCCCCAAATGTTTGTGTACGTTCCAATTAAACTATTACTGCGGTACCATTAGCTAAAAACATTGTTTTTAAAACTTTTTTGCCTCTTTGTATTTTTTCAATAAGGCACCTTTTATCGAGATGTGGTTTCTTTTTTAATATGGTTCAAAATATACCTAAAAATGTAAATCGTAAATAAATTTTCATATTATTATATCACCAAGTCTCCATAAACGTACTTAGCCATAGTATACAAATATGTGGTGGATTTGACAAATATTCAAAATATCTCGATAAAAGCTGATTTTTCGAAAAAGTACTAAGAGGCAAAAAAGTTTTTAAAACATTGTGTTTAACTAATGGTAGTACAATTATAATTAAATTGGAACGTACACAAAAGTTTGGGGGGTCTAAAAGAACCAAACCCCCATAAAATTTTTATGGGGTGTCCAAATTCCACTTTATTTTTTCTTAAGATACTACTACCATATGAATACCATATGCCTATTTTCAATAAAAGATCTCTAATAGTTTTCGATATATTGGAAAAAATCGATTTTCATTTGTAACTTCAAAGGGCTGTAACTTTTTTTATGTGCATATTTGTACTAAGTTAAATTAGGTTCAATCGAATTATTTTCGGTCCCAGAATATGTGATTAAATTAATGACCTGTATTTTTGTTACACCCTGTATATGTAGTAAAATTGTCATAGCATTGAAAGACAAAAGATTTTAGAGAAATATTTACTAATCATGGGGATCGGAAACCAAGATCCGGCAGAAAACGAGACGAGGCCTTTCAGGTTATATACCAGCCAAACCCCTCTCTACAGGGTGTAACAAAAATACAGGTCATAAATTAAATCACATATTCTGGGACCAAAAATAGTTCGAATGAACCTAACTTACCTTAGTACAAATATGCACATAAAAAAAGTTATAGCCCTTTGAAGTTACAAAATGAAAATCGATTTTTTCGAATATATCGAAAACTATTAGAGATTTTTTATTGAAAATGGATATGTGGCATTCTTATGGCAGGAGCATCTTAAAGAAAAATTATAGTGAAATTTGTGCTTCCCATAAAAATTTTATGGGGTTTTGTTCCCTTAAACCCCCCCCCCCAAACTTTTCTGTACGTTCCAATTAAATTATTATTGTGGTACCATTAGTTCAATTCAATATTTTTAAAACTTTTTTGGCTCTTAGTATTTTTTCGATAAGGCATTTTTTATCGAGTTGTGGCTTCTTTTTTAATATGTTTACATAAAAATTTTATGGGGGTTTTGTTCCTTTAAACCCCCCAAATGTTTGTGTACGCTTCAATTAAACTATTACTGTGATACCATTAGTTAAACAAAATGTTTTTAAAACTTTTTTGCCTCTTTGTATTTTTTCGAGAAGGCAACTTTTATCGAGATATGGCTTCTTTTTTAATACGGTTCAAAATATACCTAAAAATGTAAATCATACATAAATTTTCATATTATTACAAAGTCTCCATAATCGTACTTAACCATATACAAATATGTGGTGGATTTGACAAATATTCAAAATATCTCGATAAAAACTGAATTTTCGAAAAAGTACTAAGAGCCAAAAAAGTTTTAAAAATGTTGTGTTTAAGTAATGGTACTACAATAATAATTTAATTGGAACGTACACAAAAGTTTGGGGGGTTTAAAGGAACTAAACCCCCATAAAATTTTTATAGGGTGTCCAAATTTCACTATAATTTTTTGTTAAGATGCTACTGTCATAAAAATGCCATATGTCCATTTTCAATAAAAAATCTTTAATAGTTTTCGATATATTGGAAAAAATCGATTTTCATTTTGTAACTTCAAAGGGTTGTAACTTTTTTTATATGCACATTTGTACTAAGGTAAGTTGGTTCAATCAAACTATTTTTGGTCCCAGAATGTGCGATTAAATTTATGACCTGTATTTTCGTTACACCCTGTATAATATAGTCAATCAAAAATTAAAAATAGGAACGTTACCAAGTATTTCTAAACCAGAAAAGACGTACAACATTATCCAGGAAATGCAAAGTTTGAACAAACATATTATTATGCTCTGTATTGTCTCCTTGTTATAGATTGACAAGCATCTTACTAATTAGATTGATTAATTAATTATTTTAATTGCTACTCATAAAACAAAAACCAAAATTTAATAAATTTTTCAATAAAAAATTTTCTCAGGGCTAACTGATTGTATGTATTAATACCTTTATAAAAAAAATATGTGCCTCCTGATGAGAGACTAATAATTTTCGAACCGGTAGAGGTACTTGCTACACTCTCTGATTGGACTAGAATATGGTACTGGTGTAACTTCGTTTTGCAACGAGATTGAAAATGGTTATTCATTTTTCGTTTATTACCTTTATGTTGTAGCTTCTAGTATTTCTCGTTGCTTGCTTTATAGCCCGATCAGGGAACACAAAGTTTTACAAAAACCTCCAAAAAAATAAAGAAAGGATGAGAATTTGGGAATAGGTAGTTCAAATTGTCTATTATTATATAAGAAAAAGTTTACAATTCTACATCCCCTCCATTTTACAAAAATTGGGAAATACGGGGTGAAAAATATTTTCTCGGGAGTGAAAAAATATACGTTCAAACTAGGAATTTTTTTTCATTAAGTCAATACTTTTCGAGTTATTTGCGAGGGAATATGTTCATTTTTAACAAAAAAAAAACATGTTTTTGGGCGGTTTTTCGCAGATAACTCAAAAAGTAAGTATTCCAGCGAAAAAGTAAGCGAAAAAAAAAATTTAGTAAAAATATAGCCTATAAAATTTTTTAAAAAATGGTGTACGCTTGAGGTCTGCAGACCAAGTAGAAGCAGAACTGTAGCTAATGAAAAGTAGGTTCTTCTTCGTCAAATTTTACATCGAATATTTCAATGTGAAATAACCAAAAAACAGAGCACTTTTCGTGGAAAATTTATTATAACTTTTTTAAAGTGTTTAATAATGGATTATTTTTGTTTTTAAAAAAACTTCTCACATTAAAAATAAGTGAGTTACGCTCAAAATATTGTTGTTCCCTTTTTTTTTGTACAAAAATGGCGAAATTCACCCCCTAATTAGCTTCCCAAATAAAATTAATCGTTACCGCTTCACAAGTAAAGTTACTTTACTTTTATATTGTTTATATTATCTATAAGTTTCATTGGTTCAAAGTGCTCAATTTTGAAAAAAATTGGGTTTAAAATAAAATATTTTCTTTAATTTTGAAAAAAAAAATGGAATTGTATGAAATTAACTTAAAAATTACTAGTAATACCAAAAATCTTAAAAAATAATAAAATGTTCATTTTGCTTTTCTGAATATTTTTGATTTTTTGTTTTCTTTTTAGACAAAAAGTGGTTATGCTATGGTTGTTCAAAATTTGCCTAAACTCGTGATTAATTACTCGTTCAAACCATTTTAACTGCAGCTTTTTCAAAATTAAGCACTTTGAACCGATAAAACTTACAGATCATATAAATATATACATAAGCAAAGTAACTTGTGAAGTGGTAACGATAAAATTTATTTGTGATGCTAATTAGGGGGTGATATTCGCGATTTTTTACCAAAAAATAAAAGGGACCAACAATGTTTTGAGCGTAACTCACTTACTTTTTATGTTTTTTTAAAAAACAAAAATAAACCTATTTTAAAAACTGTAAATAAAGTTGAAATAAATTTTTCCCGAAAAGTGCTCCGTTTTTGGGTTATTTCACATTGAAATATTCGATTTGGAATTTGATGGAGAGGAACCTACTTTTCATTAGCTAAACTCTGCTTTTGCTGGATCTACAGACCTCAAGCATAAACATTTTTTTTAGTTTTTTATAAGCTATATTTTTGATAAAATATTTTTTTCGCTCAAATACTTACTTTTTGAGTTATCTCCGAGGAACCGTCCAAAAACCTGTTTTTTCTGTTAAAAATGAACATATTTACTTGCAAATAACTCGAAAAGTATTGACTTCGGGAGAAACTCTATAGAACAAAAGTTGCTTAGAATTAGTCATTTTATCCAATTTCGGACTTATTTTGAATTTTTATTTTTCACCGTTGAGAGGGGGTATTCCCCTCCATTTTTGTAAAATGGAGGGGATGTAGAATTGTAAACTTCTTTTTATATAATAATAGAAAATTTCAATTACCTATTCCCAAATTTTCATCCTTCCTTTATTTTTTTTTGGGTCAGATTGTTCTTTGATCGGGCTATTATCCAGGACAGAACAGGAACAATAAATATACTCAAACTCATATAAATTTTATAACTACTATTTATTTATGTACTGTACCATAAACATAAAATATTTCAAATTTGTGCTAAACTTTATTCTGTCGTAAGCTCTCTTATCTAATCAAAAAAAACTTGTATTCTATTATCTCCTTTTGTGAACCACAATTTATTCAATTGAATCGGTAGACTGTTCTTATTATTATAAAATTAAACAAAATTTTATTTTCCACTTTTTAAACAGATTACTTATATCTTCTATGAATATATCAATGAATAATTTATGCTGTAATACTATTAAGTTGACAAAAACAAATATGGTATGTAATGCCAAATAATCTCTTTTCACAAATAATCTGACTAACCTTTTCTAACGTCCTTATTTCTTCTGCTGGATTGTGTTGTTCCTAGTTTTTCCACAACGTGCTCCTCGGATTCTGCAAACTGTCCTTCTACTTCAATGTGTTTCAAAAAACGGCACTCGTTCGAATTCTCTCCTCAAATTAAAATCTCTGACTCGATAAAAAACAATATCAATTTTTAGAATTCCAAGATTTTTTTCTCAGCTCGGTATCTCGTGCAAAATTTATATAATACGGCTACTCGTTCCCGACAGAAACTGGAATCTATTCGGACACAAGGAGTTTGTACTTCTTGACTTGATCACGATTTCGTTTTACAAGAATCTGCTTCCACGATCACCAAATTAACACACTTTACACAAAAATACTACTTTCAAACTCGACTGATTGCTTTCGATGGTAATTAGACAATGAATTGCTCTTTCTCTCACCAATTTCAAACGCACCACTCCATTCTCCTTCCATCGGTACTTTTTTTCTTAAGAACAAATAGTATTGTATGCAAAATTTCTTTCTTCTCAATTTCCAGGAATTAAAATTCATTTTACTTACTATCTAGAAAATCCCTCTATTCTAAACTAAACAAAATTGTTTACCATCGTTTCTTTCTAGAAAACCATTTGGAAGAACTGTCTATTGTTCAGTTGACCGCGGTATCTATTAACTTTCTACAAAATCGTTTGTAGTCCGTTCTGTTAAAATGTATAAATTGTTCGTAGAAACTTTACCACTAAATTTTTTCTCTTCCGCGAAACACTTTTTACGGCTAAATTAATTTATTTGCAAAGTTTGACCATATACAGGGTCATAAAAATTTACGGTCTCGTGATCTTTGACATAAAATTAATTTTTTAAATTCTCCCCATAAAAATTATTTAACAATATACGAGTATTAGGGTGAAACAAGATAACAGAAAGAGGAAATGTCAAAATAAGAGACCATTATGTAATGTATTATTCGCGAAAAGATCACCGTTATCATGGACACGGAGTGAGCATAATGTTAGACAAGACAAAAATGTAATGCCGCATAACCTTTCTTCCAATATCAATATCAATTGTGTTACAGATATCAACGAAGAAGAGGAAACTAAACTTAATACAAATAGAAGATACAAATAGTAAGATAAACAAATAAAACTGTTACATATTTATACAAATAAGCAGTACTTATTATTGGGCAATAAGAAAATGTAGAATTATTGTATAAACCTGTGTACACGTACCTACCTTAGAATAACAATTATTATTCTAATTATGGTAGCTTATGAATTTGACAGAATTTAAACTAATGTCGTGACAGTTATTGTTTGATATTCCAAAATAAAACTTATTTGAATAGGTACATAAATTTAGTTTGCCAACATTTTTGAATCAAATTACATTTATGAGCATTATCCAACAAAGAAAAAAGCAAAAAATATGGAATGTAACATCCGTATGAATGTAAAAATGTTTTTAAAGGTTTTTTAAAAGTATTTGCAGGATTCGTTGAAAAAAATGGAATTTGTACAAAAAAAAACAACTGAAAATATTTAAGTTATTTAACATCAAAATCCAAAAACGTGCATTTCAACACTCATTTCACACAACTAACAATACAGTGTAGTATATGTACGAACCATTTTTGAATACAAGAAATGTTTCCAATAAATTAGTGAGTATTTTCAGGGAAAATAGAAAATCAATGGAAATAGAAAAATCAATATTGGCTCATGGAAACTTGAAAGTCTAATAGCTAATAGTAAAGTATAAACTACTTACATTTAACCTTTAACTACACGCGCTGGCGTACTTTGTACGCCACATATAAGAATTCTACTGGAAATATATTTAAAAATTTAATTTTTGACCTTGCTTATTTTTCTAACCTATCACTGGAATGTGCTTTACAATTTGGTTTTAGTTTCGTTATAATCGGCGTTCTGGAAAGATCGTAATTTACATTTTATTATTTGTTGTTTCCGGTGGTGGACAATATACCCCAGGATTATATTACTATAAGTCGTAATATAAGTACATATTTTAATTGTTTTTTAGTCATTATGGCAAAAAAAATATTTTTCTTTGTAAACAATACTATTTCTCCTGTAAAAAATCACATTTAAAAAATTCTTTATTAGTAATTTTATTATCATGGAATCCAGTTATTCCATTATTCCAGTTATAAATCCCAATTGGCTTACTGAAAAGGAAATCCAAGTATTCACTGATGCCGAATAAGGTTTGTAACAAACAACTAAGTGTATTTTTTCAAAAAAAAATAAACAAATCCGCTGTTTTTATGATATTTTCTTGTGGCGTACAAAGTACGCCACGCGTGTAGTTATGTTATAACTTGATGCGCGGGTAGTTAAAGGTTTACGGATGAAGTAAAATAGAAACACAATAAATTAACTAGGTGAAGGATACAAGTTATATTATGTAAAGAAAATGAACTCTAGGATTATGTATAATTTCTGACAGAGAAATGGAGAACAACGTCTTAGAAATTGTAAGAGGAATTTTTATTTATGTTTGATTGCTCCATGGGGGAGGAGTACGACAAGGGGTAAGGGCTTCCGACTCAGTGATATTCCTCCATAGATTCCTGGCAGAAAGGTATTGCTCTATTGATACGTAATATATCGGTGTAGATGAGACCCGGTGAAAGCGACCATCGTGGAAAAAGTGGTCAGTAGACAGAACAAAGTGGGTTCTTATGTGGAGTGGACGTTAAACCCAGACGAACGACTGTGCCGGCCACAGTCGCTCGCATAAGAACCCACGGTAAACTACTTTTGTGGATCAACAAAGTGGCCGGCCACAGTCGCCCGTATGTTATGGTGCTTAAGGTATTAGTGTAGAAAAATATAATTTTTGATTACACCGATAATTTTGGCCTAATCCCATATAATCTTATAATATTATGATACTTAAAAGAATACACTTATTTTTAATTTTGATACATTTTTGCTGGTGTAAACAAACTACGCTAGTAAATAACAAAATAATCCTGAAGAATATTTATTTTGTTGTAATGAACATATTATAGTACATTCTTTCACGGTTTTTGCTCTAAATTTTAAAGAACCGCTTGGATTGACATGAAATTTGACATACGCATAGCTTACATGTCAAAGAAAAAAAGTGATATTGTGCCGATGTGTGCTTTTTTCCTGGGGGTTACTTTCACCCCCTCTTCTGGGTGAAAAAATATATGTCCAAACTAAGTCCGGAAATGGATAAACTGACTAATTTTAAGTAACTTTTGTTCTATAGAGCTTTTTCGCCAAGTCAACAGTTTTCGAGTGATTTGCGAGTGAATATGTTTATGTTTCAACAAAATAACTACATTTTTAGACGGTTTTTCGCAAATATCTCAAAAAGTAAGTATTTTGTCGAAAAAAAATTTTCTTAGCAAAAACATAGCCTGTAAAAAAGTAAAAAAAATGGTGTACGCGTTAGGTTTCTGGACCTCGTAAAACCAGAGTTATAGCCAATGAAAAATAGATTCATAGTCACCAAATTTCAAATAGAATACTTCGAAGTGAAATATCCAAAAAATTAAGCACTTGTTGGGGAAAATCCATTTTATCTTTTTTAAAGTGTTTACAAAAAGCTTTATTTCTGTTTTTATAAAAAGTTTGTAACAATTAATTTAAGCAAGTTACGCTTAAAATAAAGTTGTTCCCTTTTGTTTTGGCAAAAAAAAATCGGGAATACCACCCCCTAATTAGCAACTTAAATGAAATTAATCGCTATCGCTCCACAAATTATTTTACTTATGTTGTGTTTATATGATCTGTAAGTTTCATCGATTCAAAGTGCTCATTTTTGAAAAAATTTGGTTTTAAAGTAAAATTTTTAAAAATCTTAATTTTGAAAAATATGCTTTTTTCAAAATAACTTAAAAATTGTAAGAGATACCAAAAATCTCGAAAAACAAAAAAGTCAGCATTGCTTTTCTGATTATCATGTATTTTATTGTTTTTCTGTTAGACAAAAATTGATTAAGATTTGGTGTTTCTAAATTTGCATACATTCGTGATTAGTGACTCGTTCAACCCCTTTTAACTACAGCCCTTTAAAAAATAAGGACTTTGAACCGATGAAACTTACAGACCATATAAACAATACAAGTACGAGTCAATAAACTTGTGAAGTCGTAACGATTAAGTTCATTTGAGATACTAATTAGGGGGCGATTTTCCCGATTTTTTTACCAAAAAGAAGGGACTAACTTTATTTTGAGCTTAACTTGTTTACTTTTGATGCTAGAATTTTTTTTTTCAAACAAAAATGAAGCTTTTTCTAAACACTTTAAATAAATTGTAATAAGATTTCCCCAAAATGTGATTCATTTTTGGTTATTTCACGTTAAAATATTCCATTTGGAATTCGACGAATATGAACCTATTTTTAATTAGCTATAGCTCTGCTTCTACTAGGTATAGAGAGGTGATATATACACCATTTTTTTTTTAATTTTGTACAGGCTATATTTTTGCTAAGAATGTTTTTTCGACAAAATACTTACTATTTGAATTATTTGCGAAAAACCGTCTAAAAGTGTGGTTATTTTGTTGAAAAAATGAACATATTCACTGGCATATAACTCGAAAAGTATTGACTTAGTGAAAAAACTCTATGGAACAAAAGTTACTTAAAATTAGTCAGTTTATCCATTTCCGGACTTACTTTGGACGAATATTTTTTCACCCCCAAGAGGGGGCGAAAACCACCCCCGGGGCAAAAGCACATATCGGCACAATATCTCTTTTTTCTTTGACTTATTAGCTACGTGTATGCCAAATTTCATGTCAATCCAAGCGGTTCTTTAAAATTTAGAGGCTTCGCAATATTTTACCGTTAAAGAACGTACTAATATTTATTTTTGCTAATTCATTTACATGAAAACTTAAAGTATTACTCTTGAAATCACAAGAGGTCTCACGGTTTAAACTTTACGGTTGATATTATTTAATTAAATAATGAAACATGTAAATTTTTACTCTCATTTAACTTGTTACTTATCTCGGTAATTCCTTTATCTCAATTACAGCGTGAAAGTTCTTGAGCTTGCCCTAAACCCTATATACGCACAATTCTGTAAAGAAATTGCTACAACTCTGAAAAGCTCTTATGTCAAAGGACCCTTTCAAGGCGCTCAGGCTTTTAAATTATAATTTCCATTCAAGTTGTGTGTCTACATTTTACACCCTTAACTTACGCCAAGACAATCTTAATATTTTTATGACAGAATACATTGCTTTATCTCGGGTCAGAATTCAAAGCAGCTCAAGGTGAAAATAAACAATTTCCTAATATGGTTAAAATTACTATGAACTTTGATAAGAAGGAAAGTAAGAGAATCATATTAAATATATATAACGTTGACGTTATTGGTAGTCAGTTGTATTTTTCAGTAATACGACACAACGAATAGAAGTATTTTATAAAATTTTTGTTTAAACATAAAAATTATTAGATTAAGTTTTCACTCTAATGGCATATAACATATCCCACCAGAATGAAAACAATGGGAACCTTCTCTGGTTACACCTCCGAGGCTTCTACAATTTGCAAGCCATACGAATGCTGAGACTAAGGAAGATGAGGGAATTCTACAATTTACAATTCACGTCACATCTGCTCAGCGCGGTAAAGTTCCAACGAGACTGGTTCCCTTCATACTCCACACAGAGTAAATGTAAATCAAAAATGAATAACCATTTTCAATTTCGTTGCAAAACGAAAATACAGCCGAACCATATTCCAGTCCAATCAGAGAGTGCTGCAAGCACCTCTACCGGTTTCGAAACTTATTAGTCTCTCATCAGGAGGCACATATGCTGCTCTCCCTGATCCAACCAAAACAAACCCCAGCGTGCAGTCCCGAATTGCAACGAACGAAATGGCATAGATGCCCTAGCGGCAACTGCTAGCAAAAGACTAAGTTTTCACTCTAATGGCATATAACATATCCCACCAGAATGAAAACAATGGGAACCTTCTCTGGTTACACCTCCGAGGCTTCTACAATTTGCAAGCCATACGGATGCTGAGACTAAGGAAGATGTGGGAATTCTACAATTTACATTTCACGTCACATCTGCTCAGCGCGGTATAGTTCCAACGAGACTGGTTCCCTTCATACTCCACACAGAGTAAATGTAAATCAAAAATGAATAACCACTTTCAATTTCGTTGCAAAACGAAAATACAGCCGAACCATATTCCAGTCCAATCAGAGAGTGCTGCAAGCACCTCTACCGGTTTCGAAACTTATTAGTCTCTCATCAGGAGGCACATATGCTGCTCTCCCTGATCCAACCAAAACAAACCCCAGCGTGCAGTCCCGAATTGCAACGAACGAAATGGCATAGATGCCCTAGCGGCAACTGCTAGCAAAATACTAAGTTTTCACTCTAATGGCATATAACATATCCCACCAGAATGAAAACAATGGGAACCTTCTCTGGTTACACCTCCGAGGCTTCTACAATTTGCCAGCCATACGGATGCTGAGACTAAGGAAGATGAGGGAATTCTACAATTTACAATTCACGTCACATCTGCTCAGCGCGGTAAAGTTCCAACGAGACTGGTTCCCTTCATACTCCACACAGAGTAAATGTAAATCAAAAATGAATAACCATTTTCAATTTCGTTGCAAAACGAAAATACAGCCGAACCATATTCCAGTCCAATCAGAGAGTGCTGCAAGCACCTCTACCGGTTTCGAAACTTATTAGTCTCTCATCAGGAGTCACATATGCTGCTCGAAACCGGTAGAGGTGCTTGCAGCACTCTCTGATTGTACTGGAATATGGTTCGGCTGTATTTTCGTTTTGCAACGAAATTGAAAATGGTTATTCATTTTTGATTTACATTTACTCTCTGTGGAGTATGAAGGGAACCAGTCTCGTTGGAACTTTACCGCGCTGAGCAGATGTGACGTGAATTGTAAATTGTAGAATTCCCTCATCTTCCTTAGTCTCAGCATCCGTATGGCTTGCAAATTGTAGAAGCCTCGGAGGTGTAACCAGAGAAGGTTCCCATTGTTTTCATTCTGGTGGGATATGTTATATGCCATTAGAGTGAAAACTTAGTCTTTTGCTAGCAGTTGCCGCTAGGGAATCTATGCCATTTCGCTCGTTGCAATTCGGGACTGCACGCTGGGGTTTGTTTTGGTTGGATCAGGGAGAGCAGCATATGTGCCTCCTGATGAGAGACAAATAAGTTTCGAAACCGGTAGAGGTGCTTGCAGCACTCTCTGATTGGACTGGAATATGGTTCGGCTGTATTTTCGTTTTGCAACGAAATTGAAAATGGTTATTCATTTTTGATAAAAATTATTCTAACTTATTTTGTCTTATCTCATATGTTGAAAATAATGTGCTTTGAATTTATCAAGGTACACTGCTTTAAGCGTATTAAAGAGCTTTTATTTTTTACTCGTAGAATCTGGCATTTGCCACATACACACAACTAAACTTATATGGAATCCCCATGTGTTTCAAACCAATATTTATTTATTTTGATAAACCTTGTTTTGGTTGCGAAGAATAAAGGTTTTAATTGAAAATAAAAAAACTGATAAAACAGCTCTGTACGATAGAGAATATTATTTTTGCTCTAGTTGTAAATTAGAGATTAGGAAAGCTTGCAAATAGACCGAGACAAAGTTGCGAAAAAGTATCAACGGCTCGCCACGATCGTTTCCAAGCAGCTAGAAGAGATCCAACAATTTCTCGTCTACAGCTCCAAGAGCAGCTTTTGGAAGCTACAGGTATAAGTGTTTTAGTTAAAGCTATAAAAAAGAGTTCGTGCGTATAGGATTATACAGCAGGAGACGGTCACGGATTCCTGAATTATCCAGGCAGCACAAGATTGTTCGTCTAAATTGGTGTCTTCAAGACGAAAACTGGAACATTGAAAATTTGCTATTTTCAGACGAACCCAGAAATTTTGTAAAATCAGATGACTCACCAATTCGTGTATGTGGACGATGAGGAAGACCAGAAAGAACGAAAACTACCAGATCTATTCACAGATATGAAGTCGGACTGGGGAGGCATTATGATCGGTAAAAAAACTCATGTAGTTTTTATCCAATCAGTTTTAATAGGATTTCCATGAGTCGATCATGGTTTACTTTATCATGGAAATCCTAAAAAATAAAAACCTAGATTAAAGAGATTTAATACTTATAACACACCTCTATTACAGTCAGCGAGCAATGGTAAGAATTGAAAAGGAAACATCTGAAGAAATGGAAATAAAGAAAGGAGTCAGGCAAGGCTGTATACTATCACCTCTATTATTTAACGCTTATTCTGAAGAGGTAATGCGAGAAATTCTGGAAGATGAAACAATCGGCATAAGAGTAAATGGAGTCTTAGTTAACAACATCAGATATGCAGATGATACAGTAATAATAGCCGATAGTTTACAAGACCTGCAAATACTCATGAGTGAAATAGTAAGGTATAGTAGGGAGTACGGACTCTCTCTTAATATCAAAAAGACGAAGTTTATGAAAACTAGTAAAAACAACCATAATACTAACGAAATCTTGATAGTAGAGGGCCAGCAGATCGAAGAGTAAAAAAGTACACTTACCTAGGAACACTTATAACAGAAAATATTGACTACACTACAGAAATAAAAGTCAGAATCGAAAAAGCACGTTCTAATTTTATAAAAATGAAAAAGGTCCTATGTAGCAAAGATTTAACATTAGCTCTTGAAGTACGCCTAACAAAATGTTACGTATATAGTGTACTATATTATAGAGTGGAATCGGAATCATGGACATTAAATGTAGAGACAATGAGACGACTTAACGCCTTTAAAAAGTGGACCTATAGAAGAATTATGAGGGTTTCCTGGGTAGATAGAGTTACGAACAATGAAATACTGAGAAGAATAGGTAAAGAGAAGGAAGTTGAACTTACAATTAAAGAAAGAAAGAAAGCTACAGTATCTCGGACATGTGATGCGGAGCGAGAAGTATGGCATCCTACGACTCATAATGCAAGGAAAGATAGATGGCAAACGAAGCATCGGAAGAAGACGAATTTCATGGCTGAAGAACCTGAGAGAATGGTTTGGATGTAGCTCAAAACAACTAGTTAGAGCTACTGCGTCAAAAATTAAAATAGCTATGATGATTGACAACCTCCGTAGCAGTGATGGCACCTAAAGAAGAAGAAGAAGTTTTAATAGCTGGCAGGTTTGTTGATTTGGTTGTAGAACCTATAGTTAGGTTCAAGAGAAGAGAAATGGGAGAAAATTTAATTTTCATGCATTACAAGGCACCAGCCGAGTGACTACAGATTTTCTTGAAGCAGAAGATATCACTCTTCTACAGTGGCCAGCTTGTTTAACCGACCTTAACCCTATAGGGAATTTGTGGGATATATTTAAAAAAATTAGAGCTCGCCGGGATAATCTACAAAATACCAGCATGGCCAGTACACGCTTCTTTTGATGAATTGAATAACCTACCACAACACAATCTCGCCAATTTGATTAGGAGCATGCTCATGTAATGAAGTTTTCATAAGGTTCAGAGGGGGGGGGGGTAACATTGACTAGTGCAAAAAAACATAAATAAATAAGAACAATTTATACTTACATTGAAATTTTTCACGCTATTGCCATTAAAACAAATAGTTTCAGTTTTTTATTTCCCTACTTTATTGTTTGCTTAAATTTGTATGTATTGGGAAATAAATTGCTTTAAAACAAAAATATTGTTTGACATCGTATTTTAATTTTTTTAAATTCGCTTGAATTAATAAGAAATATCAGATGATTCCATATAAGTTTGGTTGTATTTATACCGTCAAATCTACTTCAATCACATTAAATACATCACAATTAATATCAAATAGAGTAAAAAATAGTACAAATACTTTGGGCTAATTAGACAAATACAATAAATAGCTATTTGTATAACAAGGGAGGAAAGTGCTACTTTTCCTCCCGAGAATGAAGTTTCATGGGCAGTAATCATTCAAGGGAGGAAAAGGCACTTTACTCCCATGTTATACATATGGTTTTTCCACCTTCCTCAAATAACAAGTCATTTTTTCATTTTTACTTAATTTATTTATATAACTAACCAACAAAATTTATTAGAACTAAAACTAACAAGTACGTACAATATAATTGTCAACTGTCAAATATAAGTCAAATTAATAATGTAAGCATTGTTAAATCAAAATAACAATTTACTGCTTTTTACCATTCTGCAAAATACAGAGTGTTTTATAAATAAACGTTAAAATGTATAGAAACTTACGTAATAGAAAATAGATATTTTACAGGGCGTCAATAAGTTACATTTCATGAATGAAAAACCATGACGTCACTTTTACTTTTCCTCCCTAGGGAGGAAAAATATTTTCCTCCCTAGGGAGGAAAAGTACAACTTTGCTCCCTACAATCAGGTCCGGAAAAGTATACTTTCGGTAGAGGTAGTTGGAAATAGCTATTTGTATAACAAGGGAGGAAAGTGTAACTTTTCCTCCCGAGAATGAAGTTTACTGCCCGACGCGTAGCGGAGGGCAGTAATCATTCAAGGGAGGAAAAGGCACTTTACTCCCATGTTATACATATGGTTTTTCCACCTTCCTCAAATAACAGGTCATTTTTTCATTTTTACTTAATTTATTTATGTAACTAACCGACAAAATTTATTAGAACTAAAACAACAAGTAGGTACAAAATAACTGTCAACTGTCAGATATAAGTCAAATTATTAATGTAAACATTGTTAAATCAAAATAACAATTTACTGTTTTTTACCATTCTGCAAAATACAGGGTGTTTTATAAATAAACGTTAAAATGTATAGATACTTCGTAATAGAAAATAGATATTATACAGGGCGTCAATAAGTTATATTTTATGACTGAAATACCATGACGTCACTTTTACTTTTCCTCCCTAGGGAGGAAAAATATTTTCCTCCCTAGGGAGGAAAAGTACAACTTTGCTCCCTACAAACAGGTCCGGGAAAGTATACTTTCGGTAGAGGTAGGTGGAAAAAGTTATTTACCAGCAATTTTATTGCTGGAATCGAATATTATGATTCTATATAATAATAATATAGGTATGCAAAGTCAGCAGATAGTGTGCTACTTTTTTTTATAAAGAAAATGGCGCCCGAAAATCGTGTTTTTGTCAATGTTTGCTGTATAACTCCAAAGATTTTAACTTTACGTCAAAAAATCCAAATAAAAATTCACTTTAATTAAATTCTGCATAGAGGAAAATTTTTCTCGGAAAATGCGGGTTTTTTCAACAAAATCTTTAATATTTAACGAAAATTTTATATAAGTAATTGTATATTATTAATTAAATAACTTGGTAATATAAAAGACCTTTTCGTAAAGATTATAATTCCAGAAGCCGATGGAAATTGAATGAACAGTTTAGCAACAATTAAATTGTTAATTAAAATTTTACGGTGCATTTGTTAGGGTGCGTAGTACCTTCGACTGGAAGCGTTCCAATATCTCTATGTTTGAGTTTGCAGCTGTACCCCCTAGTTGTACACCATATGTCCATATTGGTTCTAAGGCTACTTTATAAAACAATAATATGTTTTTTAAGCTAAATTTTGACCGTCTTCCCAATCGCCAGTATTTGCTGAGTTTCAAGACAAGTTGTTTTCTTTTATTAAAAATGTGTTTTCTCCAGGTCAGTCATTTGTCCAAGTGCATCCCTAAATACTTGACGCTGTCAAATGTAACCTGTACTGATTGAAACATCTTTAGTGTCTGTATAATTTTGGGCGGGAATTTTTCCAAGTCTCTGAAGTTTCCGAGAAATAAAAATAAATTATTCAGTTATTAATTTTTTCTACGACCGTTTAATAATATGCTCATTATTCGCTGTTTTTGAATAGATAATAACACCCTTTACTTTACCCGTGAGTAATAGTTCATTACTCACGGGCTGAAGTTACTCACGGGTCATTACTCACGGGTTGAAGTTAGATTCAAATGGTGCATGGCACTTTTAATATACCTATTAGCAAATAAAATTACTTAAATTTGTTTATTTAATTAAATAGTCATTGTATTTTATATTATCAACAATTAAATTCGAAAAATTTTTAAAGTATTTTTAACTGTAACAACGGGTTAGTATATTTTTTACGTTTACATTTCAACATTTGACATTTTAAGATTAACGTTAGTCAAAGGTAATTATAAACAATCGCTATTAATTCCGTAGAAGGACTTAAGGATATGAAATTTATATCAATGAATTCTGTTTTACTTATTGTTGATTGTACAATAAATTTTTATTGATAGCACACGTTCCTTTTCGTGTAATTGCCTTAAAATATGTCTTATTTTTAAAAGCCACCTCCATCCTCCATTCCATGACACTAACGTTAACTGTCTGTTTCATTGTTTCGTAAGCTCAAAGAGGGCAATTCTAACAGTGTTGCCATAGTTATATAAAATATGTTTTCTTGTGAAAAATAAAATCTTTCGATATTGAATAATGTTAGTAATTGATAAATATATTTACTACTAACTAAAATAAATAAGGTCGTAGAAAAAGTACAATCTTCTACTTGCATGTAATGGCTATTACTCACTCTGATATGAAACTTCATCATCGTGAGTAATGGACATCATTACATGCTCGTTGATTAATATACATAGTAATATAAAACTATTATTTTTGATGTAAACTCAAACAAATAAAATTAAAATTTAGGTAATAATGGTAATCTAGTTAACCATAAATGAAAGCTGTGAAATAATTACAAGTTACAATTACAGTCCCGAACTATAATAAAAGGATAAAAGAAATGGTTCAATCATAAAACTCAAAATAGTCAATGGTATTGAAATAATGGTGGGTATCAATATCACAAAACATCTATGAAATTATACGGAGATATCATTATACGGAGATTTGAATATATTTCTGTTTGTAAATAACTTTTGGACAAATTATATCGTTCTCGTCTATCGTGACATAATAAATATTATATACATATCATATTATTATGCTCTACAATTTTGTACATATTTAAAACTTATAGTATACGAACACAAATAAGAAACTCATCTATATAAAGCAATATTTACGACGAGTCGTCTGCAAGCGGTTTTTTAGCCCCATAATTTTATTTTAAATATAAAACTATATCGATCTTGGATAAGGATAGACACTAATAAAGAAAGACGGTAAACGCAAGAAAACCGATATAAACCTCCTAAATTCAATTTTATCGCGATAGAAATTCTAGCGTTTCAGAGGATTTACTCCGGGTTCAAATAACGTGATTATATTATATATAAATATATATTATATATTATATTATGGTTTGTAGAATATGAAAAACAATAACTAATTTAGTCAGCTGGTAATGCCAATCTGCTATTTGTGGTGTCTTTAATTTATTGTCGATTATATTTGTCGATTATAATGATTATTTGATATGTCGATCGGACAGCTCAGTGGGACTAGCGGCTGACCGCCACTTCACTTCGCCGTGAGGTATGTGAGTTCGAGCCCAGCCAGGTCATCGGAAAACAAAAAGGCTAATGCGTCAGTATAATATTCTAAATATGAATCTGGCGCTTAGACTGGAATATGCTGGCGTCTGGTGATATGAGGGAGCAGTACGGCAAGGGATAAGGGCTTGCGGCTCGGTGATACTCCCCATAGATCCCTACCAGAAGGGCGTTAACGCTTAAAATACCGGTGTATACATACATGATTTGTGTAAACTCACCAATCATAACCCATTTATTTCAAATTTAAATCTCAGATCTATTTATGTTTCTTAAATAAATGGATTTAGAATACTTTAACACTTTCACTCATAGCGTCCGCTTAAGAGGACACAAACTTTTGATGTATCATATTGCCGAATATTGGCGTTAAACCTTCCGAAAAGGACATGTTCTCTGTAGAAGGATATTGTATTTACTCAGTTATGAATGATAGTGCTATCAATGAGTGAACCCCATACGAATGACATAACGTTGATTACTTCAGTTTCACACAAACTATCTAACCTAAAAACACGTGCAAGTTTGTGATTGATTTTTAAACAAATGCTATTATAATTTATTAAAAGTTGTATCCTTTCTTTATTTATACAGTGAGGAGTGCGCAAGTCACCGGCAAAATAACGTAAACGACAGAAAACATAATACGTTGTGGAATAAAAAGTGATGGAACTAGTAAAGGTGGGAAATCATCAATACAAACCACTAAATTTACACTATATTTAAAGTTTTTCAACTTTAGATCTATCAGAGGAATATTCCAACTAAAACTGTCAGCAACCAGCGGCTAGTAAGCTACTACAGTGCGGCCAGCGCTACTACAGTGCGGCCAGCGCACAAGTAAATGTCGGTTTACACGACGGCTCACCGCTGGCATTAATCAAAATTACTTTTAAAAATAGGTTTTTGTTCATAAAAGTTTTTATAAGTTTGATAGTTAGTTTTTAGTTATTCAACACGTTATTGAACAGAGATGTAACCAGGATGATCCTAAGGGGGGGAGGTTACACCTACTTGAAGGTCTCTGGGGGGTATGGAATAATAATGGTCTTAAGCGTTAAGCGTAACCCCCAAAACCACGCCCTGGTTTTACGCCTATGTTATTGAACACGCGCGAGCGGGATATTTCAATGATAACAATATCCATCGCACGAACACGGCGCCCCCTAACCTAGTCAACACCACCACTGGCATTTGATTCAACCCATGACGCTGTGTGAGATACATTATAAAATTTCAGTTACTTTTAGTGTTTCATTTCTCATTTCATTATTTCAAGTGTTTCCCGAATTAAAACATGGCTTCAAAAAATGAAGATTGTAGAAGAAACTAAAGTTTTTAACGAAGTGTCGATAACGAAAGTTACGTTATGACAAAAGTCAACAAAAAGGTATCCGGGGTTGTGGTAGCCAAGAGACAAATAATGTGGGCGGTAGAAGATTGTGTTTTGTGTAGAACTTTCTCACGAGTCACTAAAGAGTTGGGAGTTAACTTGTATGAGCATCACGAAGATAAACACACACTTTTTACCCTCTCTAGTCATGGACGAATGTACGGACGTGTCAGATAGAGCACATTTTATCTCATATGTGCATGGTGTTGACGATAACTTGTTTGTGAAAAGCTTATAAAAATGTGCAGTCATGAAGACACTACTACAGGGGAAGATTTATCCGTCATTTAAATAAACCTCTTACAGTTAAATTGTATTGTATACCAGTGGCGTGCGGTGAGTTTTTCGAAAGGGGAAGCGATTCAATAAGGATATAAAAATATTTTCTTAAGGGTCGAGGGTCGAGCAACTTTCAACCTGATAACACTCTGATGCGCAGGAGCTCTCTATCAGCAAAGTACTTAATTATGTGAGACGTCCTGCGCACAAGGACTCACACACTAAATCCGTGACGCGTGAATGCGTGAGGCACTCTATTCCCGCTATTTCTAGTGACTAGTGACCTATCATTGCTAGCTCGGGCCTTGAGTCCTCGCGCCGGGCTTGGTTTTCTAAAGAAGAATCCTATTTAAAAAAAATATACTCCGAGGCATTTTCCACAACACACAACTTTCACTAAAATGACACTTATTTATACTCGCGGTCTATTCTCCTATCAACTTCTGATAATTGTTGAATGCAGTTTTTTCAATGGATAATAGGGCTAACTTTCAAAGTCTGTCTTCTCTTGTTGAATTTCTTTTAAACTCTTATTTTAAAACTTTTAATGCATCTTAATACTGCAAAACTTCGTTCAACTGATGCACTTGTGGCTGGGATAGTTAGTAGTACTAATCCACACAACTTGACCACTTCACACAGCGACTTGTTTAAACCAGTAGTTATAAAGAAATCCCAGATTTCTAGGTATTTCTTTATCATTCATGTCAGTTGTTTCATAAATGATACTTAACTGAGAATGCAAAGCTGGGATATCAAAAAATTTTCATTATTTAATCGTAATGACATAAATTCCTCTGGGAAATTTTGATAAATTATAATTAGAAATATTAAGATTATATTTATATAATTCTACAAATTTTAAATCGTTAAAATTTTGAAAGCTAGAATTCATTTGTTGTAGAATATTATCAAAAGGTCTCTTTGTTTCCCCTGTTTTCTCTGTCTCTCTGTCTCCGAAATTATCAATCTTCATTATTTTTCTTTCATGTTCAAACCCCATATGTTCAGTTTTATCCCAAATATTTTTAAACTGCTCTCGTTTTTTTAATTATCGTATTAATGAAGTCATAAATTTGTCTTATACAAAATGCAATACCATTTATTTCTGTAAAATGTCAAATAAAAGATCAGTAAAAGGAAATATCTCTGAAAAAAATTTAAATCGAAATATTCTTTAAGCGAATGTATGTAATACCTAAGCACCCCTTAGCAGCAGTAACAGTCGGAGCATCTCACTTTCGAGAAGGCGATATAACGAGCGCTTCCATGGCATACCAAAATTCGCGCGACTAGTGGGTGCGGTCATTGAACCCTGACCAATTTTAAAAGGGACAACTGCATGACAAGCGGCGATTTTGAGATGCTCTTCTGCCAGGAGTGGACCAAAATTTGGTGGACTATTTAATAGTTGAATTGTGTGCATATTAAGTTTGTTCGTACGCGATTAATTTTTAATATTTTTCTATGCCTATTGGCTAGGTAATAATTATGTAGATTATTTAGATTAGGGAAAAAAATTTATTATTAAATATTAATTAATAATATATTTTCTTATATTCACAAATAAATAGGGAAGCGGCGCTTCCCCCGCTTCCATGGACCGCACGCCACTGTTGTATACAGTTAAACTCGAGAAAGTTGATAATGACTGCGTTCACCAGATGCAAACACGTTCACAAATGTTTGCGCTTTGATTCTAAACTTGTTGACAGCGAGCTGAACGGTTGGTTGTTTAGGTTAAAATTTGACATTTTGCTTGCTTGGTTTGAACGTAACCTAAAATAAATTTTCTCAATAAATACGTTTTTGAATTTATTTTTTGTATTAAAGGAAAAAAGAAAATTTATTTAATAGATAATAACGTAGCAGAATGTCTTCAGTAGCCTTTATTTTATATATAAAACCCTTATCAATATATTCTACAATATATACAATTTAAATTCCCGCCATATTTTTTTAATATTCAACACGTTTGCAAAGTTCAACTTAAATATCTTATGTTTGCAAAAATGGCGACCGCTTTCCAAACATGTTTGACGTTAGCAAGTCGTTCAGAACCATAAAGCGCAAACTGATTGCCAACGTTTGCATCTGGTGAACGCGCCCAATGACAGAGGTAAGAACATGAGCGGCCAAAACAAAGGTGTTGTAGGGTGAATGATTACCAAACAACAATATTTGATTTTATTAAAGATCATCAGATGATACTATGTTTGGTAGTACATATAATTATATTGTGGTCAAAGTATTTCAATCCTCAATTACCGAAAAAATAAGCGTTGTTGACCGATGAATAATTAGATACAATACTGTGCGTTTCTATGTGTAAAATGGAGACTAAAAAGAAATGATTAAAATACTTTCAAGTCAAGCAAAACCGCAAAAATCTCAAAAAGTTTTGGATAATTTTGTACCTATTAAATTAAAATAAAAAAACAAGAATATTACAAGTGACGTAAAAAATATGACACTAAATACAAAATCTCGACAAATTATAAACAGTGTTCATGCAGGAGAAAGCAGAAGGAGATTTTACTGTGAAACTGATAACAAATAAAAAACTGAAAAACCTTTGAAACCAGATTGATCTGACAACGTCGCGTTACGAAAGTTCTCGGTCGGTCTGATGTTGGCGGTTTCAGATTTTTCTGTTGAATTATACTTTTCTCTATTAATGAAAAAATATGTGAACAGCTGTCTAATATAATATTATTTATTTATTAAATGTTATAGGTTTTACTCAATATAGTTTAAAGCCTCTTGTGCAGCATTACATTATTAATAAACGTGTTTAGTTTAGCTCATCGCTTAAATAATTTTCGGTCTTCGATCTAAACACAATTAATTAATTTGTACTTTCCTTGACTTCAGGTAGAGTTTAAGGAAAATTAATCATTTCCATAATCCACAATGCTTTTTCCGGGTTACACTCCAATTACATCCTGGCAAATAAAGGCTTCCATGTATACGAACATTACCCGCCGGAACTAGAACTGACTGGTTCAGGTAAACCGCATTGTACTGGAAATGACCGGAAGAGTTAGTCGTCGTCATCCGGATCTATTAGGTTTATTATGGAAATTGCAACAAAAGCCGTTCTAGCACTCCTTTTATACGTCTCCTTGTAGTATTAAAGTATGAGTAAAGAATACTAAGAGAACTATTTTTTATAAATTTAGCATCAAGTGTTTACTGTAAGTAATTTAAAAATATACAACTTTTTTAATTTAAGAAGTAAAAAACGTCATTTGCGCTGTCATCGAATATTCTATTGTATCCAATGGTAACAAATTAGGAAAAAAATTCAATGAAGAAGAGGAAAATTTTGGCTATCTCAGCAATAACGACATTAATGCAATCATGCATTTTTGGTATGAATTCATTTTTTACAAAGAACTGCAAATAAAATGAACATGGATAAGCTCAAGTAGAACAACTGGGAGGATAAGAACATAAGTTATAATTAACAGAATTTAACAAAAGTTACTTGACACAGAAAAACCGAATCAAATAAGGGTACGTTACATACTTACAAGCAATAGAAATACGTAGAGGAGTACGACAAGGATGCATTTTGCCAGTACTGCTATTTAATGTATACAGGGTATCCCGGAAAATAGTTCGTTCCTTAAAGGTGTGGGTAGAATGTACCATTTAAAAGGAAACTTTCTTATAATTTTTTTTAAAGTCATCTGTTACCCCAAAAAAATTAAAATAATATCTTTTACTAAAATTTACATTTGACAACACGGCAGTTTTATTTATTTTAACACAGCGAAGATAAAAATATACAATAATTGAAAACACAGTCATATCATAATCACCTGTAACCGCAGAATAGGTACATCGTATTGTTATGATATTGTCATCATTTCGATCGCGAGTATCATGATATTATGTTAATTACGTTTAGTGCAAGACTTACAGCAAAGCTATTTACCTCGTAGAAAAAAAAAATCTTCAGAGAACCCGAATTTCTGTGTTGTGAAAAGTGTTGTGTGCAGATAAAGTTTATTTTACGAATGGTGTACATATGTAACTTTCATGATTGTCAAAAGTATGAATTTGTGTACTGGGATTATTATTTAAAATCATCTGATTGAACCATTCGAACTTCCCAGAAGATTGAATGGAGAAATGTACTTTGATGCAGACAAATTAGATAAACATAATGATATACATAGACTTGACAAAATTCGTGCTACATAATTTATTAATGCTTCGGTAGCTCTAGTCTCAGAGAATTTAGGCAGTGAGTTCTTACAATAATATTTAAGATAAAGAAAAGAAATTATCAATTTTTGGGTGCCATTAATAGATCAAAATCTATTACTATATATTTTTATAAGATTTACAACGAATTACTTAAAATGGTGTCCCTCTGTATAGTAACGGTACTTACCCTTGGTGTCTGAGGTAGTCTGCTTGTCCTCTTACGATAAATATCAGAGATGGATTGTGCAAAGATAATAATAAGAAATAAGTTTAAAACATAATTATCATTATTTATTCAGGTAGAAAATTGTAAAAAAACTGATCTGATTAGAAAAATAAAGAAATTAAGTCTTTCGCGTTTCATTAAAAGTTCGAAAAAGAAAAACAGGAATTAAAAAGTTTATCACAAATACCTGGTGAATAATCTGTTGCTGCTGTAGTGCTGGATCGGTTCCCAAGTAGCAATTTGTCGACGCGACAACGTTGTCTACCGCGTGGCAACGTTTTCTTACAACGTTGTTATTGCCTAAAAGACGACCCTATTCTGTACTGATTTGGTGGACGATTTTTGAGTTGTCTTGACGTTGCCTAAGCAACCTCCTATTTAAGCAACATCGTTTCGTAACCGTTGCATAAGACAATGTGGCGTTCCGCCCCTTATAGAATCAAGTATTGTTGGGAAGATAATATTTAATCATTGAAAATATTATTTAAATATTTTCGGGATTAATTTCTTTCAATGTTTATTAAGATACAACGTAAAGCAAAAACATAATTGTTAAATGCTTACTGATGTCACATTTAAACGTGGCAACGTTGGTTCCCTCGCGTTGACAGTTAATGATTAGGAGAGGGGTACGAAGAATTTCAGCTGGTAACTGAAGGCCGTGAACGGGCCATTGTTCTCCAGTGTACGGTCTAGGTAGCGGGGTCGTTTGAACGAAATTATTCACCTATAATTCAAAGTTCCAAATGTATTAAAAATTACCATAAATACTATAGTGAAGTTATCCAGCAGTGAACCGTGAAGTTGAAGAATTTTGGAGAATATTATATACAATGAGTTCCGCCCCGGTAAATACACATTTATTAATTATTTTATTCAGCCATTTTGGAAGTCCTTGACATTTGCTAATTAAGTTTCACATAGTCTGTTTTCATGGTTTTTATGGTTTATTTTCATGGATCAAACTCATCTAGAGATAATTGAATGTTCGTTGTTAATTTGTGCTTCCAGTTGAAAAATAGAGCTAATTTAAACTCAATTTTTTATATTCCTTTCAAGTCTACGGATCTCCTATAAGTATCCATTGCCTAGTCATACTATATTTTATCCTTGTATAATATATCTGTAGACCTGTGTATATATTATAATAAAATATTGTTCCACAGTAATTATATTTTGTATTTAAATTGGAAATTACATGTGTTATTTGACCAAGGTCATCTGATAACAACTTGATAAAAGGTCAAGCTGTCTAGTCATTCAAGTTTTTGGACTTAATGACCTATTTCTTCTTATTCCCATAGGAATAAAAACACTTCCTCGTATCTCTTGCTTCTTTTTTTTGACATTGGGAGATTGGTAGTAACACCACACTGTGTTTTTTTTAGCACCTACCATGAAATCTTAAGGTCACCTAACAACCACACCAAGGCCAGACCACACTGAGAGAAACAATCACTAGGCGACCAGCCTGGATTATTTCCACACATTTTCGTTTGAGTACCTCCAGCTGCTTTCCACCAGTCTTGAGTACCTTCAGCTGCTTTCTACCAGTCTTCCTCTCCTGTACCTCCAGCAGGACAGCTGCTAGCGAGAGTTAGCACCCTTGGGTGCTCATTACATCAACTCGAAGATTGTGTAAAAGGGGTTTGTTTGGGAACAGTTACTGTGCTATTAGTAAAGACAGACTGTTTTTGTGATATTTAATACATTTTTATAGTTCAATTGCACACACATTTTTCTTGTTTTATATTTTATGGTATTTTTTCCTTAACAACATAATATTTAATTAATAGCGTTCCCCAATACTCTGCAATATCTAAGGTAAAGATCTCTGAGCTCAGATATTTTCCCCTACAATAGTAGTCGGTACTCCTATTTTGATTATTTTTATGCTGGTTTCCATTTTTATATAATTATTTAAACTCATTTCATTATTTTAGTATAGGTTGAATTAGATTTTTCAAAATTAACTTCAGACATTATTCAAAATTTCAATTATTAACTTTATTTTAACTTTAACTCATTAAATTTCTATAAACTTCTGGACTCGATTCCCTCAGAATCGTTTCTGGTTTCACTTGCTATTATTATTATAAACTACGAGTTAGGAAAGGATCTGTTGTATCCAACCGTAGGTTTATTTATTCGATAAAGGCTTGTGCCTGTCCAACTCACATTGAGTTATTTATATTTTATTTACCATATCAGGTAGTATTTAATTAAGGTGTACGTATTATAAACGTACAATTATTAGTTGGTGAAGGTTCTACTAACCTAGGTGTAAGTTGTACTTTCTGTATTAGAGGTACCCTTCTTCAGATTTTCTAACCTTATTAAGATTATTCTTAGATCATATTTGTGTGATAATTTTGTAATTGACTTTCACTAGTATCATTTTTTTTGTCATTTTAGAGTCACAAACTAGTTACTTGTCTTAACTCGGAGATTGTGAACATCTAGTAGTTAAATTTAATAAATTTATATTTATTGTGCATATTTTTTTTTCTCATATTACTCCTTTATATTTGTACATTTAATATACTTTTATTACAAATTTAATATACTCTATAGCAGCGTAGAATACCTGGAAGAGGGTTAACCCAGTTATCCTTCTTCTGGCGCCCAAAAATCTATTCTAATTTCATTATATTATTATATTTACCCTATCTACTTTGTGAACATTGTCTTAATATCTTCTTTTCTAGCCATCATTGACATTTCCTTTAATTTATTGTCCAGCCAGAAATAGCCGTGCAAATTGGCCGAATCCTTCCTTGAGTGTCAAGTGGCCATTCTCCTGCATATTGAGCTAGCTATTTAAGTTACATCTATCTATTCATAATTTTCATCTTCAGTCCTATATCAATTCTATACTCTTCGTCTTAGCATCTTTCCATACAAGTACTACTGCAAAGTAGTATTTGAGACTTCAGCTTCTTCAACGCAGAAGCCATATTGTGGTTCCTTTGGCTACATTAAGTAGATCTTCTTTTTCCTACTTCTGTTGGAGTTTATCACTCTCTGTGCCTTCACTCCAACAGAAAATCATCTTCTTTCTGGTTACATCGGCTTCCCAACGTGGTGGCCTTATTTTTGGTCTGAGACAGTATTCATTTAGGTCAATTCTTCTCTTTTTATCTCAAGTTTCTTTGTTATTTCCGTTTGGTATCTCTATACACATCTTGTTACTTATTTATTTTATTTTTAATTTCTGATACATATCAGGTATTCTTATACGCTGTTTTGATTTTTGTTTATATTTTGGGACCTCATTATAGTATAGGTTTGTGCAACTTACATTCTGGGTTAAATTTGAATTTTTATTGGGAACTTATATTTAATATTGCTATTAATAATATAATTCATATAACGTAATTTTATTTCTTCAGTCAATAGTGGTATAGTTGGAGGTACAACTAAGTGTTGATTATTATTATTAGATATATATATTTTTTTTCTAGAGTGGTGGTAAGTTACATATAAATAAAAATTTACTTCCAGTATTTAGGTAGTAGGTTTACTTGAGTATACATTGTTTATTGGATTATTTATCCATTTATTTGATCTTATATATTTATTTGATCTTATTATTTGATTATATACTGCATTATATATATATATATTTTTTTTTTTTTTGCTGGCCATTTTGATTTTGTTGGTGTGTTGCTAATATTTTCTCGGTATATATTATATATATTTTGCGTGCAAACTTAGGTATCTTTCATACTTCTGTTCTTTGGACTATTTGTCAATAATTTTGCTCTCATCATGTGTGCTTTTAAAGCTGAACATCTTCTGGTGGATGAATTGGATTATGAATTAAAGATTAGGGACATAACGCCCGAGGAGTCGACAACTGTCGATAAAAAACGCAATCTTCTGAGAGGTGCTTTGAAACAAGAAGAAGGCAATAGGAGTTTTCTCCAAATTTCAGCTGTATCCATTCCTTTTGAGGAATAACAGAAAGGAATCACTGACACATTGGACAGCTTGTCTAAAAAAATTGAAAAGTTTAGGGGAACTGTAAAGGATACAGAGTATGCGCGATTAACATCTCGTCTAGGCCATATTTCTGCCCGTGTACACTTGTTACACTGTCCTACAGAAGAACAGGAACCTTTCAAGAAATCTGTTTCTCTTAGAATATTAACACTAGAGGGTGAACTTGATTCTAGAGTTAACCCCATAGCTACCTCTACTCCTAATGCTCCAGTCAATGTATCTAGTTTCACTTACTCCAAACCTGTGCAAATACACAAATGGGGTATTTCCTTTTCAGGTGAAAAACAGCACACTGATGTGATGTCATTTTTGGAAAGGGTTGAATGTCTTCGAGTATCTAGAGGTGTTTCTGAAGAGGATTTGTTTGCTGCATCTGCTGAACTGTTCACCGGGACAGCTTTTACCTGGTTTAGGAATAATAGGGGTAATTTTTCTTGTTGGTCTGATCTGATTAAAAAGTTGAAGTCAGATTTTCTTCCGTACTCGTTCCAGGACGACCTACTAGATCAAATTAAGAATCATAAGCAGAAACCTGGGGAATCTGTTACTATGTTTATTAATAATATATTAGGTATGTGTAGTCGTTTAGACACTCCTTTGTCAGATTTAGCTAAAATTAAAATCATCCTTAAATGTCTATTACCCTTTTATCATCAACAATTAGCTCTTATGGACATTCAGAACATTGATGACCTTACTATAAAGTGCAAACGTTTGGAGGAAACTTTGTCCTGGTCTTCTCAACCTCCATCCACATCTCGATCCTCTTCTAACTCTTCTTCTCAGCCAACTTCCTTTAGGCAACGTTCTTGGCCAAATAAGGGCCATGATCATAATGTTTCGGTTGTTAGTTCTCTTGTCTGTTGGAATTGTGATCAGCCAGGTCACCCGTTTTACAATTGTGAGATTCCTCAAAATCGTATTTTCTGCCATGGTTGTGGCAGAGAGAACACCCTTAAAAGAAACTGTTCGAAGTGTTCGGGAAACGAGACTTCGGAGGTCCGTCCCCTGAACGTTTCTCCGTCCAACACCCAATCAGGGAATCCAACCCCATCGTCAAACGAAACTGCTGGACCAAGCACATCCAGCAACCCAGACCCATCTTCACGAAAAGGGAAGGGGGTGTCGTTCAAGAAAACAGCACACACCACAAAACAAAATTAAACCAGAAATTAATTTCTATAGATGATACGTTAGATTCGCTTTATTCAAATGATCACAGATGTTCATTTACAAATTCTTCTTTGAATGGTAGTGTTCAACGTAACAATAATAATTGTGATAGTGATGTAGTTCCATTATCTGTATTAGATTCTAGTTTTGTTAATGATGATGATACGTCTAGGTTAGGTCCATATAACGGTTCTAGACAACCAAATATTTTAGATCTGGATATTAATTCATTATTAGTTAGGAAACAAAATGATAATAGGCCATATCTTCCTATTCAAATTTTAGGACAATCGTGTTTAGCTTTGTTAGATAGTGGCTCTAATATTTCACTGATAGGGGCACATTCATTAAACTTATTGAAAAGTTCTAGTATTCCCATTATGCCCATTTCATCCTTGCAAGTATCTACTGCAGATGGTACAGTTCAGTCCATTACGGGCAAACTCCAAATTGAAATCACTGTGGCAGATTTATGTAGAGAAATTACATTTTATGTTATTCCTTCCGTGCAGAATTCTATAATTCTAGGTATGGACTTTTTCAATGCTTTCAATAGCACCTTAAGTTGTTCTGATTTTTCTTTTTCCATATCTGAATTTAATTTATCTACCCTTAGTGCTATCCATGATTTTTCTAGTTTATCTAGCTCTGAACAAAGGCAATTAGAGAGCATGATCTCTAAATTTACTACTCTTTCTTCAAAAGACAAACTAGGTCGTACGTCTTTAATATCTCACACTATTGAGGTGGGAAATCCTACTCCGTTCAGATTATATCAGTATCCTATACCTCAAGCCTGGCAGGCAGATTTAGAAAAAGAAGTAGATTCGATGCTTGCTTTAAATATCATAGAACATTCAACGTCGTCCTATTGTTCCCCACTCTGGTTAACAAAGAAGAAGGATGGATCCTTCAGGATCTGCTTTGATGGTCGAAAACTAAACAGTATCACCACTAACAGGGATGCTTATCCAATTCCCCGAATCGACGTGATTTTGAGCAAACTTCAGAATGCCAAATACATCTCTTCGATTGATTTGTCTAAGGCCTTTTTACAGATCCCACTGAGTGAAGAGAGCAAGAAATATACTGCTTTTGCTGTCAGTGGTAAAGGATTATTCCAGTTTGTCACCATGCCTTTCGGTCTTGTTTCTGCTCCTCAGACAATGTGTCGTCTGATGGATTTAGTCATTGGTCCACAGTTAGAGCCCTATGTTTTCTATTATTTGGACGATATTTTGGTTGTCACTCCTGATTTTTCCCTTCATATGGAAATTTTAGATAAGTTATTTTTACGTCTTAAGGAAGCTAATCTAACGGTCAATCTGGATAAATGTCAGTTTTGTCGACCTAGTCTTAAGTTCTTGGGTTATGTTGTGGATAACCAGGGGCTAAGGACTGATCCTGAGAAAATAGTTGCTATCAAAAATTTTCCTATACCTAAGACCACCACCCAAGTCCGTAGGATATTGGGAATGTGTGGCTATTATCGCCGGTTTGTACCGTCCTACTCTACCTTGTTGTCACCTCTTACTGATCTTTTGAAGAACAGGAAAAAGGGACAGACCATTACTTGGACTCCTGAGGCCGATGAAGCTTTTAGGCGCGTTAAAGATGCTTTAACGAGCGCTCCGGTCATGATGTCACCTAATTTTGATGAGCACTTTTATCTGATGACAGATTGCTCTAATACCGCTTCTGGTGGCGTATTATTTCAGTTGACAGATGGCTCTGAACACCCCATAGCGTATACTAGTAAGAAGTTGAATAAGGCCCAGAAAAACTATTCAACTACAGAGAAAGAACTTTTAGCTATCATCCATGGGTTAGAAGCATTCCGTTATTATCTGGAAGGTCGTAATTTCACTATAATTACTGACCATAGTTCCTTGGTATGGCTTCATAGTATGAAAAACCCTTCTCAGAGGCTTTCTCGATGGATATGCAAACTGGCTGCATATTCATATAAGATTGTCCATAGAAAGGCAAACGGGGTAGTGGTCGCAGATGCTCTTTCACGTGTCCATGATATTAATGTTCTAGATCTGTCTTCTTTAACTCCTGATGCGTGGTATCAGAATATGATTGATAGGGTTACTCAGGACCCACAAAAATATCCTGATTTTAAGGTAGAGAATAATGTTCTGTATAAACACATCTTAAGTCCGATAGAGTCCTTATCCAATATGTCGGAGTGGAAAATTGTTGTACCTACGCCAAATAGGGAAAATATTCTGCATATGTTTCATGATGAAGTTACGGCTGGTCATTTTGGTTTCTATAAGACTTATCACCGTATTGCCGAATTATATTATTGGCCTGGCATGCGGAAGTCTATTAAAAGGTACATTTCTAAATGCATGGTTTGTGCTACTTGTAAACCAAGTAACCTACCACAAGCGGGACTTATGGGTTCCTTCAGGAACATCAATTTTCCTTGGCAGATGATCTCAATGGATCTCATTGGACCGTATCCTCGGAGCTACAAGGGTAATACCTATTGCCTGGTAGTTGTGGATTATTTCACTAAATTTCCTTTAGTTTGTCCTCTTCGTCAGGCCACAACTCCAGCAATTTTAAAATATTTGGAGGAACAAGTCTTTCTGGTGTATGGTGTTCCCCAAATTGTGTCGTGTGACAATGGTCCTCAGTTTGTATCAAAGGCCTTTAAAGATCTTTTAGCTAAATATAAGGTTCAAAAGACCTTTTACAATGCTGCCTACCATCCACAAGCAAATCATACTGAGAGAGTAAATCGCAGTATTGTCACAGCTCTAAGGTCCTATACCTACCCGGATCACCGAGCTTGGGATCAATATATCCATTCCATAGCTCAGGCCATAAGGACTTCTGTCCATGAAGTGACCCAGTGCTCCCCAGCATATCTGAATTTTGGTAGGAATGTTGCGTTATCAGGTGATTATTTTGGATTAATTTCAGACAATTCCGAAAACCTTCCTCAAATATCTGAGAAACTTCATCGCTTAGATGATCTCCAGACGTTACCTCATATTTTCTCAGACATTAGGAAGAAGTTAAAAACTTCTTACCTAAGGAACCAGCAGCACTATAATTTGAGGAAACGAGATCTGCGATTCTTTGTTGGTGATCGAGTCTTAAAGCGCAATTTTGTCAAATCCAGTAAGGGTGATGCCATTTCTGCAAAGTTTTGCCAGAAATATGTTCCATGTACTGTATTAAGGGTAGTATCTCCTTTGATTTATGAATTAAAGGACAATTCGACTAATAAGCGAATTGGTCAATTTCATGTAAAGGATTTATTGCCTGACAATACCATGGACGATGCTGATTCAACTTCATCAGAAGAAGATTAGCTTAACAGGGTTGTTGAGCTAATCCCTTCCTGTGGTTGCCCTTAGTTCGTTTTTATTATGGATTAGAATTAGTTTTAATTTTTTAATCACTCGATAGTGCACGTCCATAGTTCAAGTTTCATCCTTCAGCATGGTTTAATGACTTCTCACTTCTTAAGTACTAGGTACCGAATTATTACGTAATACTACTTATATGAGTTATCATTTTTTTTGTATTATGAAGTTCATTTTTAATCATTAGGGATCAATACTCTCAAGTATTAATCCAGCCAGTAGTATTACTAAGTTTGATAAACTTCACTTGTACTTTTAGTTTTGCTTACTGAACCTCTTACCAAAAAAAAAGGTTGTTGATTATTAGACATTTGGATATGTAGGCCCATACAGGTACTCTTGCTAATACAGATGGAACTATGTTACACTGCCATATCTTAGGTTGTCATATTTTGGTTAGTTGTTTATCTACTTATTATTATTTTTTATATATATCCTTTTATATCATGTTATTGGACTTGCCATATTGGAAAGATGTGGTCGTGAATTTGTTATTGGGTTACTCTATTGACATTTGTCACTGATATTACAATAATTCAGATCCTTTCTTTCTCCACAGTATAATTCTGGAATTTGTTGGAATTTAGAGGTATATATTATGAATTCTTGAATCTTTCATATTTCTTCTTAGACACTAGTCTGTTGATGCTCAAAGTAGGTGAATACGTGGGTTCGAAGTTCAGCAAGGCGCCATTGCTATCCGATTTCGCAATCTATGTCTTTCATTGAAGAGTAGACAGATGTTTATCTATCATAATATTTCTGGTCAGGGAATGTCTGCAGCATGTCCTAACCACTCTTGTGTAATTAGTCCAAATATTACAGGTATACTACCACATGAGTTTGTTTATTTTATGTCTCTTGGTTAATAATAGTATAGTGATGCTTGGACTCTCCCGATACTTAGAGTCATGAATGTTAGTAATTAACCTGCTTGGACAAATGATTGATTTTTTTTTTGTATATCACCACTTCTTACCTTTGGCATCAGTTGTTGCTTAGATTCAGGAGTATTTCCTGGATAATTCTATGTATGCGAGAATGCATGAATCTGCAGTTTTATTCAAAATTGGTAGCTCATTCTCGTCATATTTTTTTTTATCATGGAGTCATAGAACTTATATAAGTTCATCCTTTAGTGCTATTATTTAGTTCAGATAGGCTCACATTACCGGATGAGGGTAGATGTAGAGCTAATTTAGTTGATTTACTTAGTATTAGTGAGAATTGGTCCATAAACCTTCCTGATCGTTCTTCTTTGGATATGCTTTTGTGAATCTGGTGTCCATTGATAGTCCGACTTTGGATTGAGTGTCCGATTCCACATTTATTTTGGTTACTGTATTTGCATTCCTTTGGTATGTTTAGTATTTATATTATTTGGTATTGGTGAGAATTGCTCCATAAATATTCCTGATTGTTCTTCTCTGGATATGCTATTACGAATCTGGTGTCCATTGCTAGTTCAATTTAGGATTGAGTGTTCGATTCTTCACTTATTCTAGTTATTGATTTATTGGGTCTTATTTTAGTATATTTACTTGTGTTATTCTACGAATTGGCTCACACCTTTGCCTGGTTGTCCGTCCTTGGATATACCCATTATAAATCTGATGTCCATGGATAGTTCAACTTTGGATTTAGTGCCAATTCGACACTTATTTGTCATTATAAATTATGTCTCATCTTTAGGTTGTTTGGCTTTTAAGAAAAAAAACCAGTCACTTTTACTAGGACTTCGGGTCACATATTGCAATTTCTGTTATTTGCTGCAGTGACCATCCTACCTTCCCTTGATTATTAGTTGTGATTATTTGTAATCTTGCGAATCAGCGGGGAATGATACACTACCACTACTTTAGTTTAATACTTTGGAAAAAAAAAATTCGATTAAATTTTTTTTTTTTCGTAGTCGACGGGGAATGTGGCGTTCCGCCCCTTATAGAATCAAGTATTGTTGGGAAGATAATATTTAATCATTGAAAATATTATTTAAATATTTTCGGGATTAATTTCTTTCAATGTTTATTAAGATACAACGTAAAGCAAAAACATAATTGTTAAATGCTTACTGATGTCACATTTAAACGTGGCAACGTTGGTTCCCTCGCGTTGACAGTTAATGATTAGGAGAGGGGTACGAAGAATTTCAGCTGGTAACTGAAGGCGGTGAACGGGCCATTGTTCTCCAGTGTACGGTCTAGGTAGCGGGGTCGTTTGAACGAAATTATTCACCTATAATTCAAAGTTCCAAATGTATTAAAGATTACCATAAATACTATAGTGAAGTTATCCAGCAGTGAACCGTGAAGTTGAAGAATTTTGGAGAATATTATATACAATGAGTTCCGCCCCGGTAAATACACATTTATTAATTATTTTATTCAGCCATTTTGGAAGTCCTTGACATTTGCTAATTAAGTTTCACATAGTCTGTTTTCATGGTTTTTATGGTTTATTTTCATGGATCAAACTCATCTAGAGATAATTGAATGTTCGTTGTTAATTTGTGCTTCCAGTTGAAAAATAGAGCTAATTTAAACTCAATTTTTTATATTCCTTTCAAGTCTACGGATCTCCTATAAGTATCCATTGCCTAGTCATACTATATTTTATCCTTGTATAATATATCTGTAGACCTGTGTATATATTATAATAAAATATTGTTCCACAGTAATTATATTTTGTATTTAAATTGGAAATTACATGTGTTATTTGACCAAGGTCATCTGATAACAACTTGATAAAAGGTCAAGCTGTCTAGTCATTCAAGTTTTTGGACTTAATGACCTATTTCTTCTTATTCCCATAGGAATAAAAACACTTCCTCGTATCTCTTGCTTCTTTTTTTTGACATTGGGAGATTGGTAGTAACACCACACTGTGTTTTTTTTAGCACCTACCATGAAATCTTAAGGTCACCTAACAACCACACCAAGGCCAGACCACACTGAGAGAAACAATCACTAGGCGACCAGCCTGGATTATTTCCACACATTTTCGTTTGAGTACCTCCAGCTGCTTTCCACCAGTCTTGAGTACCTTCAGCTGCTTTCTACCAGTCTTCCTCTCCTGTACCTCCAGCAGGACAGCTGCTAGCGAGAGTTAGCACCCTTGGGTGCTCATTACATCAACTCGAAGATTGTGTAAAAGGGGTTTGTTTGGGAACAGTTACTGTGCTATTAGTAAAGACAGACTGTTTTTGTGATATTTAATACATTTTTATAGTTCAATTGCACACACATTTTTCTTGTTTTATATTTTATGGTATTTTTTCCTTAACAACATAATATTTAATTAATAGCGTTCCCCAATACTCTGCAATATCTAAGGTAAAGATCTCTGAGCTCAGATATTTTCCCCTACAATAGTAGTCGGTACTCCTATTTTGATTATTTTTATGCTGGTTTACATTTTTATATAATTATTTAAACTCATTTCATTATTTTAGTATAGGTTGAATTAGATTTTTCAAAATTAACTTCAGACGTTATTCAAAATTTCAATTATTAACTTTATTTTAACTTTAACTCATTAAATTCCTATAAACTTCTGGACTCGATTCCCTCAGAATCGTTTCTGGTTTCACTTGCTATTATTATTATAAACTACGAGTTAGAAAAGGATCTGTTGTATCCAACCGGAGGTTTATTTATTCGATAAAGGCTTGTGCCTGTCCAACTCACATTGAGTTATTTATATATTATTTACCATATCAGGTAGTATTTAATTAAGGTGTACGTATTATAAACGTACAATTATTAGTTGGTGAAGGTTCTACTAACCTAGGTGTAAGTTGTACTTTCTGTATTAGAGGTACCCTTCTTCAGATTTTCTAACCTTATTAAGATTATTCTTAGATCATATTTGTGTGATAATTTTGTAATTGACTTTCACTAGTATCATTTTTTTTGTCATTTTAGAGTCACAAACTAGTTACTTGTCTTAACTCGGAGATTGTGAACATCTAGTAGTTAAATTTAATAAATTTATATTTATTGTGCATATTTTTTTTTCTCATATTACTCCTTTATATTTGTACATTTAATATACTTTTATTACAAATTTAATATACTCTATAGCAGCGTAGAATACCTGGAAGAGGGTTAACCCAGTTATCCTTCTTCTGGCGCCCAAAAATCTATTCTAATTTCATTATATTATTATATTTACCCTATCTACTTTGTGAACATTGTCTTAATATCTTCTTTTCTAGCCATCATTGACATTTCCTTTAATTTATTGTCCAGCCAGAAATAGCCGTGCAAATTGGCCGAATCCTTCCTTGAGTGTCAAGTGGCCATTCTCCTGCATATTGAGCTAGCTATTCAAGTTACATCTATCTATTCATAATTTTCATCTTCAGTCCTATATCAATTCTATACTCTTCGTCTTAGCATCTTTCCATACAAGTACTACTGCAAAGTAGTATTTGAGACTTCAGCTTCTTCAACGCAGAAGCCATATTGTGGTTCCTTTGGCTACATTAAGTAGATCTTCTTTTTCCTACTTCTGTTGGAGTTTATCACTCTCTGTGCCTTCACTCCAACAGAAAATCATCTTCTTTCTGGTTACAACAACTGAAGCGACTATAAAAAGCACCTGCGCGTGCAATGGTTGCTCAAGGAGTCAGACTAGTTATGTTTTTTTATGGTAAATGCGAAAACCAAAAAGTAAACTGTTTTGACATCGTATTGGGTATTTAAATTTATATGATTTAAATACATAAAGGACTTATTACCTGACGTGAAATTTATAAACGCATCTCAGATTACCGTCAAATATGGATATTTCACCTTTAAAAAACACACGCGCTGCTTTTTTTATGACATTTTTGACAAAAAATATGCAAATTTAAAAATCAAATTTTAATATAAAAGTCAAAATTTATGTTAAAGATGTTCTGTATAAATTTAATGTATTGATGGTGCTTTTAAAGTTATCAGAAAATGCCTGCATTTTTTATATTCTGTGTTTTCATTTTCTTTACATCCCAAAAATCTCAAGTAAAACCAAAATGGCGCATTAAACAATATTACCAATATTACTAAAAAAATACCTAATTACCAACCTCAGACGGATAAGACAACTTAGAAGTCCAATCGCCAACCAAACCCGGCAGCGCCGACTATCAAAACCATTTTAGAACGCACCCTCTTATTGGGTGACAGAGGTCATGTGACCAGTGTCAAAAGTGTATCTTTCTCATTAACAGCGTTGCCACATTTAGTAGATTTCTACTTTTTTGGTAGATTTTTGATATTTTTTAAAAAATTCTAGTAGGCAATATTTTTTAGTAGATTTTTGGTATATTTCAACAGAATTTGATCCATTTTTTTCGAATCATGAGAAAACTATAATAAGTAGTTTTGAAAAATTTAAACGCAGAATGAAAGACTGCATTATTTAGAAAAACCAAAACGTTTCTTTTGAACGAGATATTTGGAATTAAAAGTCACTAAATTTTTTCTTTTTTTCACCCCTGTAACGTATTAAAATAAACATTATAGAAGTTTTCAGGGACTTTCGGTCCTCGGAAATAACGTAATCTTTCTTTGTGCGTTAAATTTTTCAAAAATACTTATTAGTTTTCTAAGGATTCGCAAAAAAACGAAAACATTTAAAATACATTGAACATTTTAACAAACGACATTTTGCGCCTATCCCCTTAAGTTAGCTGTTGTTTTTATTATAAAAAATCCCAAATATATCCCAAAAATACTTAAGTATATTTCAGTTTTTGATTTAGTAGATTTTAGCTAAAAAATGATAATTACCAGTTGGTGGTTTGGAATAATTAGGTTTCCAATTTTGTGGAATTGCTCTTGGGGCATTTAGGACGGATGTGCATATCACTGTATTACTGTATATTTACATGGCCTAAAAAGAATCTACTAATTTTGTGAAAACAAAACTACTGAAAGAGTTAAAACTGACCTGTCAACCCTGTCTACCAAAGCAGATACAAAGATCAAATCTCAATTCTACTGATAAAACAATGGAATGGAAACCAGCTATTAAAAAAACAAATAAACAGGTTGTTAAATAAATCGAAAATTTCTATAAAAATAAAATATATAATAATTAGTTTAGCATTATAACATTTTTAATTCGTTGCGATTGTTGAAAAAACTGAAGTGTGATATGTAGTTGTCAAAATGGTAATAAATTAGTTGCCCGTATAACTACAGGTTGTAACATCGTAATGCCAGTCGGGGTAGGGGACGTTGGCCGAAACAACTGAAAATGCTATCTGGCAACGTTGTAGACAGTGCATTTGTTTGTACTGATAACCAATGCGTCGAAAAATTGCTACTTGGGTTAGCTCTTTAGAGCTCTGGTTGTTGCGACGAACTTACTTTCACTTTACAGTTTTAGATTCAAAGTACCATTACATAACTGTTATTTATATGAAAAATAAAAATTCCATAGTCTTGTTTTATGAAAAGAAAATAACTGCGTATTTAATTATTAGTGATACATTACACTGACTCGATGATAAAACATACTTTGTTTAGACTATTGTCTTTAATCAAAAGACCGGGAACCACGTTCCGGTAAGATTGAATTAAGTTAATTTGCAGAAGGCATGCTAGACGGGAGCTACGTCCGCGAAGGTTGAATTAAGTAGTTATTTTTGCAAGAGACATACTAAACGCCGTACTAGGAACACTATTCCATTATTGTACCGGACACAACACAAAGAATATACCGGTATGGTATTTACGACAACATATCGCACTTGTGACTTTTCACTACAGAATCCTCAAGATTCCATTCTGAGCCTAACTCGGCGCAGACAAAAAAAATGCAGGTCTTTACTGCATGTCTTCTAAAACTTAATGATTCTTCTTGTCCTAATTTCGGACAAGATTTTCTTTCTCTCGCCCGAATTCACCTCCCATTCTGATAGCCATAACTTACTTTGTCTAACAGTGGCTAACCAAAACATTTCCCTACCAACCGGGTAGTTGGAAAGTAATACTTAGGCCATCCTATTATGGTCATAAGTTTCTTTTTCGGCCAATCACAATCGCTGTCCTTTTTGTACCCATCCAAGGGTTTCCACGAATTCTACTGCGCCTCAATTCTGTTGGATTCCCAGAATTCTATAACTGAGCACTTAGCAATATCTTACTATGGTTATTTATGAGACAACTTCCTGTTACAGAATAAACAACTCCTAGGAAACGTGTCTCCGAAGCCCTAAAATATCTTTGTATCTCTACTTACTGCAATAGCCAAATGACCCACTTAGGCATCTAGCATTTCGTAGAATATTAATATTTTCGCTTTTGCGGGTGGTCTATGAGAAACGCCTTGGGTGTTACATTACGTCGAATTTCTATCCATAACGACAGGGTCGGACTTTGCGATATTTAGGCTGTGATTTTTGAGCCTGTTTCAACTTAAATTTTTTGCAACATGTTCTATCGATACCTCTTGAAGACGTAGCTTTAGATATTTAATAAACACAAATATTATGCTGTTTTTTTTCTCACTGTTATCAGTACTTTATCAATATTATGCCTATGGTCGATGATTCATGATATTTGAATTACAGTAAAATTATTTTAACACAGAAGAAGGAACGCAGCGTTGTCGGCTGTATTTGCTTTTCTGTGGACATTAATCAAATGCAATAAATTATTTTTTTAAACGGTTGACTTTACAAAAAAAAATTATCACACTTTTTTGCTCTAAACGGTGCACTTAGCACATACCTTGAAGGAACGCACTATTTTCCGGGACACCCTGTATAGTTAAAGAATCTGCTAGGAAGCCCTCTTGCAAGCAAACAAAGGAATCGTAATCAATGGAGAGTTTGTAAATAATATTCGATACGCGGATTACTCTGTACTAGTTCAAAGAACAGTAGAAGAACTCAACGAATACTTACAATCATAATAAATATTGCTTGTAACAATTATGGCCTAAACATCAATATAAAAAAAACAAGTATATGGTCTTCAGTAAAAACATGACATAACCAGCACACATATTATAGTAGGGGAGGAAAATATGCTAAATTTGCAGTTACTCTAGCGTTATGGGGACCTATTGGGTTGTGAAAAGTAGGTCCTTAAACCAAATAAAGTTAGGTTAAGTTTTCTATAAAGTGGGGAACTTTTCATTTTAAATTTAATTCTCCATTTACAACATCCGTTTTTTCCGATTATAGCGCCATCGGTCCATAATTCGAAAACATGTCTCGAATAAAAGTTGCTTCTTTTTACGTAAAGAATCCATATCAGCAATAATAATTGGGGACTCTTATTTAAGATTTTAGAGAAACCCTCACCCCACTTCTGTGAGGGGTCGTGTTTGGTGACATTCAATAGAGTTTTCAAAAATATTGAATACGTTTATTTTGCAGTTTTTCGATCTGATGTTCCTTTCGCGAAATATTGCGGGGTTCGTATTTAAAATTTTAAATAAACCCCTTCCCCCTCCCCACCGTGGGGGGTCGTGTTTGGTATCATTTGGTAGATTTTTGAAAAATATTGAACAGGTATTTTTTAGTTTTTTGATTTGCCGTTTATTTCGCGAAATATTCGCTTTGTTTTTGTGAAACTTTGTGACTCGCTAATTTTCTTACACCCCTCTCAAATCGTCAGATTTTTGCATACACTATTTTGCATGTACCTAACTTACCTTATCTTAATCTGACTATTTCGAGATTTTCTAAGGATTAGTTTTTTTTTCGGACCCCCTTAACTGTATTAAGAGCCATTAAATGGTAGAGGTACATTTAGAGGGTACAAGGTTTCTCCACATGCGATAATCTGACGCGCTCGAGTAACTGCAAAAATCCCCGCTTGGGCTCACATACCATTAGTATAAACGGCATTCATAGTGAAAAAGTATCAAGTTACAAATACTTGGGAACTTTAATAAACGAAACTTTAGACTGAAACTAAGAAATAAAAAGACATATCGAAATTTTCATAAAAATACCACCTTCATCTGCAACAGAGATATAAGCATCCCTCTACGATTAAGAATGCTAAGAAGCTACGTATTTAACACGTTAATCGCCCAAATGAAGCGAAAAATATCCCACCCCCAGGCCCAACTTAGTTTTTCTAGTAAATCATTAGGTTTTTACACAAGATATGATATACTGGCTGTTATAAAGTGCTAGGTTAAAAAAATTCTCTAAAAATGTATTTTGAAAATGACGCCCTACTTATGGGTTTCAGATCCTCTGACGACCGAGCGCCGCGAAACCCGAATATCGGTTGTCATTTTTTTCGAATTCTAACAAGTCTGTGTGTGCTAAAATTGCAGATGTTTTATTTAGTCTACAATCCATTCGTTGAAACTTGTCGGTACTTTAAGGAAAAGTATAAAAAACAATCCAAAAGATGTAGAGGCCCAAAAATTAAATAAAGAACACCTTTACGCAAAGGAAAGTAATACAGAAGTACATAGGTGTTTTAAAATAGCAGAATAACCGTGATATTGTTTGCCTAAGCACTATTCATACTGACACATCCACTAAATATACAAGAAAAGGAACATACCTAGAAAATCCATCCCTTATAGTTGACTATAATTCATAGTCATTCATAGATCAAAGATCTATCCGATCAGTTGAAATCATATTCTTCCCCTTTGCGTGGTATAGAAAACTTGCATTTGAAATATTACTTGGCTCAGCAGTAGTAAACGCTTTTATAATATACAAAACGGCGACAAATGCTACAATTTCAATAACGGATTTAATACAAAGCATTGCTCTAAGTATGTTACAAATCGAATGAAGTAGATGACCGGAGAGTGCCGGAAAATGATAACAGAAAGCATATTTCACATGAAGTTGCTTCAAAAGATCGTCGAAAATGTGTAGAATGTTACGCGAAAATAAGCGCTGAAGAAGGCAGAAAAACCGTTCAGAAGAAGGGACCAAAATCAAAATTTTCATGTGATGCATGTAATAAGTTTTATTGTTTGTTATGTTTTTTTGACGTTCACCATTATTCTGTATAATTAATAAAATCTGTTTGCATTATTTAATTAAAATAAAAATATTTTTTCATAATAGGCTATTGATTATATTCAAAATAAGATAGCTAAAAGGAACTACAACGTTAACGGGGTTGTATTATTTGATATGGTCAATGGACATCTATATATGAAAAAACCGCGGAGTGCTACCATTTAAAGGGGTGCGTTTTTGAGAAATGGGTGAATTAGTCCCTGGGCACAGGTTACATTAGGGTGAGTTCTATGCACTTTTGGTACAAACATATCTACATAAAAATTGTTCCTGGTTAAATTTCCTATCTAAATATCACTTTTTAAAGTCAGTGATACTTTTTTTTACAAAAATATATTCAAAAGAAAAAGCACAAAGAAACCCAAAAGAAAGAAATTTTGTTTTTTGTCCCATAACTTTTGTCCACGGGGATATAGGTATAGACATTGCTTCACAGAAAAGAAGCTTACATATCTTCTCTTTAAAATAATGTTTGGTAGAGGTCATTAGGATTTAAAGTTTTCGAAATATGATTTTTCAAAATTTATCACTCACAGCAATTTTGGGCAATTTTCCTTGTTATTTCGCAAATATCGTTCTGTAACTTCTTTCTACGTAACTTTAGGTATATGCAATGGTACACTTAATAGGAATAGAAATCAATTTCCTTTAAAATGGTGTACTGTATAACGTTGTACGACTTTTTTTAAAGAGATTATGGTTTTTGAAGCCTTTATACTTTTAACGATTTTTTTATAATATAATATAAAAATAAAATAAAATTATTATATAATATATTATATATTATATAATACCTAGTATAAAAAAATATTATTTTTTACATTTTTTACGATTATTTTTGAAATTTCTCATTATAACTTTTTATTTCTTGTACATGAATATACTATCTATATATTGCGCAACAAAGAGGGCTTACTTTCTGTTCTTTAAAATGGTGTATCATCTATATTTATATACATAATGGAAACCGAGTGATTCTTTGATATTGTTTTACCTGTATTATAAAAAAAATTTCTTTTACAAAAATTACATAAACATTAGTCTTAAAAAACATCACTTTAGTTAAAATTATTTAAACGTTGACATTTAAAAAGTTTTCCAAATCAAAGTCCATCTCTTCGTTAGCATTAGCTTCAATATCTTCCTCTGACACCTCAGTTATCTTAGAGTTCCCACAATTAGTACCCATGCACATGCACCCTTTGCAGAATATTGAACAACTAATTCCTATCTTCCTACAACCGCAGTTTTTTGTACATCCTTTGGTACATTTACATGCTATTTTTTCAAGCAAAACTTGTGGTGCAGGAGCTTTGACACTAAATATTGGAATTAATCCATATTTTGAGGTTTGCCCGGCCGAGTCAAGTGGATCCAAAGTATTACCTATAAAAAATAAGATTCAATCATAACACACAATCACATGAAAAAGTTATGATGAGGAATTTAAAAAATAATCCTAAAATCAAAAATCGTTGCATCTACTTATTATAATTTGAAAAAGCATATCTCATTCAAAAATAACCCTAGAATTTTTTATAATGCTCCATTTTAAAGTAAACAGAATAAGCATTCTTTTTTATTATATAATATACCATATAGAAAAAAAAGTTATAATGGGAAATTTAAAAAATTATCGTAAAAAATATAAAAACACGTTAAAAGTATAAAGTCTTGAAAAAGGTAACCTCTTTAAAAGAAGTCGTACAACATTATACAGTAGACCATTTTAAAGGTAATTGATTTCTATTCCTCTTACATGTACCATTGCATATACCTAAAGTTACGTAGAAAAAAGTTACTGAACAATATTTGCGAAATAACAAGGAAAATTGCCCAAAATTGCTGTGAGTGACGAAATTTGAAAAATCATATTTCGAAAAGTGCAAATTCCAATGACCTCTACTAAACATCATTTTAAAGAGAAAATATGTAAGTTATTTTTCTGTGAAGCAATGTCTATACCGATATCCCCATGGACAAAAGTTATGGGACAAAAAACAAAATTTCTTTCGTTTGGGTTGCTTTGTGCTTTTTCTTTTGAATATATTTTTGTAAAAAAAAAGTATCTTTGACTTTAAAGAGTTATATTTAGATAGGAAATTTAACCAGGAACAATTTTTATGTAGACGTGTTTGTACCAAAAGTGCATAGAACTCACCCTAATGTAACCTGTGCCCAGGGACTAATTCACCCATTTCTCAAAAACGCACCCCTTTAAATGGTAGCACTCCGCGGTTTTTTCATATATAGTGATTCATTGACGATATGAAATAATAAAACCCCGTTAACGTTGTAGTTCCTTTCTATAGTACATAAGCAATAGCCTATAAATCATTATAACTTTTTTCAAAAATGTTTAATCATAGTAACCACAAAAAAAGTGCCGAGCTCATTCACTAGTATTGCCTGCCAGGCCCTTCTGCAAAAACTTTCATATAGATAACTGTGTTTCGAAGCACTGCAGTTGGGTTACAGGCTTTGATGTTAACGCTAGTAGTGAAGGTTGCCCTATGGGTGTCGGGGCGTATACGACCACAGCATCTGAAACCCAAATGTCGGGTGTCATGGCGATTAACGTGTTAATACGCTATTATACGATGTAGAGGCCTGGACTCTTAAACAGAATAACATAAAAAATATTTAAAGTTTCGATATCTGGTGCTACCGTCGAATCTTGAAGATAAGTTGGGTTGAAAGAGTCACAAACCTTGAAGTAATACCAGGGATTGGAAAAGACCCCAAGATTTTGTTAACGAGGAAACGAAGAAAACTCGAATATTTGGTTTACCTGATGAGAGGACATAAATACGCATTACTTCAAAATATAATGCAAAAATAGAATAGAATAGAAATAGAAATATGCTTTATTGTCACTGAAAATTATACAAATTTATGGACAAAGCTTAATTAAAGTCAGAAAAAATAAATAAATAATATCTAACAATAACAATAACAAATACAATTTTTTGATAAATCGTCAATATAAAAAAAATATACATAAACACAAAATATAAGTTAATAAAGTAAAGAAAAGACAAAATAGAAGGAAGACGTCATCCAGGCCGTAGAAGAATGTCATGGTTGCGGAATTTGAGAGAGTGGTTTGGCTGCACAACTAATGAACTTTCTAGATCAGCTTTAAACAAGGTTAGGATAGCCTTGATAGGAGTGGCTCAAGAAGAAAAATATACTTACGAGATAAGTCGTACATTAACGAAAAGTGTAAGTAGGATGATAAAATAAATATGTAGCTAAAGCATGTAAAGAAAATCAAACTAAATCTCACAAAAGACAAACATCAAAAATTGATTAAACGAAAAATATTGGTAAAAAAATTATAAATAATATGTACCCTTGTCACATAGATAAACAAAATGATTAGTTAAAAGGTACTTTTAACATGTTTTTTTAAACACAGTATTGTATTTTTGTCACAAAATATTGTTGTTTGTTTGGGTTTATATGACTGCGGACACTAAATCCATTCGCCAATTTTACTATTTTTTATTTTATTGTCACAAAATAAAATGATAAAATAATAATTTAACAATAGCTCAATACCATCTTTTTTACGGATAAGTTTTTAATCATTTGGCGTTTAAAGGGTTAAATGAAGCTGTACATACCCGAAGTTTACTTGATCGTCTTATTGATTTAAATGATCCGAATTTGGCTTACCTGGAAAAGATAAAAAAAAAATTAGACAACAATCAAAATACTATATTAATACACAAACATAATGTAGAAAACTTAGAGTTGGTCATTTACTTAAATGGTGATACTCCAGTACTTCAGTACTCCAGTAGTCGTAACCCCCTTCCCCTTAGGATCATCCTGGTTTCGCCGTTGTACATTTTGATATAGGCAGGAAACTAAAACGAAATTGATTATACAGGGTGTAAGAAATACAGGTCATAAATTTAATCACATATTCTGAGACCCAAAATAGTTCGACTGAACTTAACTTACCTTAGTACAAATGTGTACAAAAAAAGTTACAGCCCTTGGAAATTACAAAATGAAAATCTATTTTTTTTCAATATATCGAAAACTATTGGAGATTTTTTATTGAAGATGAACATGTGGCATTCTTATGGTAGTAGTATCTTAAGAAAAAATGATAGTGCAATTTAGACACCCCATAAAAATGTTATGGGGGTTATGTTCCTTTAAACCCCCCAAATTTTTGTGTACGTTCCAATTTAATTATTCTTGTAGTACCATTCGCTAAACACAATGTTTTTAAAAAAAATTTGTCTGTCAATACTTTTTCGAAAAGTCAGCTTTAGTCGAGATATTTTGCATATTTGTCAAATCCACCACATATTTGTATATGGCTAAGTATGATTAATAATCACCTTTAATAAGGCACCTTTAATCGAGATGTGGCTTTTTTTTAATATGGTTCCAAATATACCTAAAAACGTAAATCATAAATAAATTTCCATAATATGGAGACCTGATAATAGTAGGGAAATTTATTTATGATTTACATTTTTAGGTATATTTTGAACCATATAAAAAAGAAGCCACATCTCGATAAAAGGTGCCTTATCGAAAAAATACAAAGCAAAAAGTTTTAACAACACTGTGTTTAACTAATGATATCGCAGAAATTGTTTAATTGGAACGTACACAACCATTTGGGGGGTTTAAAGGAACAAAACCACCATAAAATTTTTATGTAAACATATTATAAAAGAAGCCGCAAGTCGATAAAAACTGCCTTGTCAAAAAAATAATGACAGCCAAAAAGTTTTAAAAATATTGAATTTAACTAACGGTATCACCATAATAATTTAATTGGAACGTACACACAAGTTTGGGGGGTTTAAGGGAACAAAACCCCCATAAAATTTTTATGGGGTGCATAAATTTCACTATAATTTTTCTTTAAGATATTCCTGCCATAAAAATGCCACATGTCCATTTTCAATAAAAAATCTCTAATAGTTTTCGATATAATATATTTGAAAAAATCGATTTTCATTTTGTAATTTCAAAGAGCTGTAACTTTTTTTATGTGCATATTTGTACTAAGGTAAGTTAGGTTCATTCGAACTATTTTTGGTCCCAAAAAAGGTGATTTAATTTATGACCTGTATTTTTGTTACACCCTGTACATTAGCTACCCAGAAACGTAACAGATGTTTTGGTATTTAATAGATTCAGTCTGGGAAGTGATGACAGATAAAATAGTAATTAATACAGAATTAGAAAGGAACAATAATTAGAAGAAACAATTACCAGAATTATCTTGAATCTAACCATCTAACCTAACCCTCCCTGTTCGGTTTGTATTTGGTTGCTATTCGGTTGTTAATTGGTTTCTGTTCGTTTCATTTTCATTCTCTATTCGTTTCCAATTCGGTTTTTATGCAGTTCCTATTGCTTTCTATTCAGTTCGTTTCTGTCAGTTTACGAGGATCTTTTAAAAATTACCTTGGACTCAATTTTTCGACCGTTCTTTTGGAATCTAAGCCGACCCTCTGGCTTTTGGGCAAAACATGCAAAAACTGGAGTTTCAGTTTCTTTATCTTTATAGTTAGCAGTTCACTTGTAATGGCATCCGAAGTTGAAGTGAATTATTTCGAACCTTGGCACATTTTTATGTCTGCCAATTTTTTGGTTCATATAAAACAATCCAAAGAGTAGAAGTGTGATTTTAAAGTTTATAAGTTAGCAATGAAAAATATTAAACTCAAAATATCGAAATGTTTACAGATGCCTACTCTATAAAGCCCAATATTTGAACATATCTAACTTAATTTACCATGACATCGAATAAATGTATCAAAACAGGTGACATTTTTAAGCTACAGGATTGATTTGGACAAACCAAATCTTTTACTGGATTTTATTGAGGAAAATATCCTTAATTTGACAAAAATGTCTCCCAGAGGTCCTATTTTGCAACCTAGAGGAATTTCCATCCAATACCAAGATGGGATTATGATTCAATGTAATTATTCTGGACAAGGAAAAGGCAATAAACTAATTAGTGTAAATAGACTAGAGTTTTGGCCATCCATTCCGGTGATATATATGACAAATTGGACAATGATGAGAACTAACTTGTATTAACTACAGTTATAGTAAGTTATTAATGTATTCTATTATATATTATATACTATATTATACGAAAAAAGCTTTTTATTTCATATAAATGAGAACTCAAAACCACATACCGCTAATAAGCTATACTAAAATCACAATACAGATGCACTAGAAGTAAACAAACTAAGACACGTTGAATGTTCCAAGGAGCTCCCCGAAATCATTATTGACAATGTATATTTTACAGTTCAAGTTGATTCTCAGTTAGAGTTGACTCCAACTAGTTGGAGTCAACTCCAACTGAAACGAGCAGTAAAACTTGATTTTAAAAATTTAAATCAACTTTTACTAGTTGGAGTTGACTCTTCCTGGATCGATTCAGTAAATGTTGATTATACGAGAATCTCAAGTGCATTTTTGATGAGTGTGCGTTTCTTTGTTTTGACCATTTCAACTACTTATTAGTATAATCTGTAACGTCGCCCCTGTTAGGTAAATTATTCTGATTCGATTTTTTGCACAAACTTACCCAAAGAAATACATCCGTATAACAATCCTTATAACAAATACACAGGGTGTCACGCGGTACCGCGGTCGAAAAATTGTTTAACCAATTTTTGTTAACCAAGTTCACGAAAATAATTTTTATCTACTCTATCTCATATTATGTAAAGCAGCGGTTCTCAATCTGTGGTACATGTACCACCGGTGGTAGGTACATATCATTATTTGCGGTGGTACACAAAACACACAAAAACTTAAAATAGTAGTACAGAGTAAGCCTTGATTATACAATCTAAAAATATAGAAATATAATAAAAGAAACTTTAGATGGTACATAACTCAAAAAGATTGAGAACCGCTGATGTAAAGGTTTTATTGTGTGAAAATTGTAAATATAGATAGCAGTACATGAAGAGTTTAAAGTGTGTCTGAAGTAACAATGTATTTTAAATGAGTTTTACTTTTTCGCACTGTTTTTTAGCACACTTTCATAAAATTAAACATCCTTAACTTTCGCCTTCGGGAGGAAATCAGACACGCCCTTGCAACGACAACTGAAATGCTCACAAAACAGCGACCACGGAAGCAAAGATGGATGACAGAGGAAATATTGGATTTAATGGATGAAAGAAGAAAATGCAAACAGCACAAAGCAATGTACAAAGCATTAAATAGAACCATTAAACAAAAAATAAAAATTGCAAGACAAAAATGGATGACAGAACAATATGAAGAAATCGAAAACTTATATAAAAACATGATGTCTTCCATCTGTATAAGAAACTCAAGGAATTCACAGGCACGACATACTCACAAGGACCAAATAATCTAATCAACGCAGAAGGCAAACTGATTTCAAGCCCTGAAGAACAAATAAACATGTGGGAAGACTATATAAAGGAACTCTTCTATGACATCAGAGAACCTCC